>NC_142843.1:27123712-27275227 GCF_061612785.1 Hesperophylax consimilis | reverse complement strand
ATGTTAGTTGCCAATTTACTAAACTCAGCATAATCAAAAGATGGATCGGTAATTAAAGTTTGAAATTTTACAGTAGGTCCTGGGTGTTCAAAATGGCAGGAAAATTTCTCGATCAGTGAGCATTTTTTAAATTTGTTTCGCTCTTTCTGCCTATAATTTCAAGATTAACGCAAATATGTTCAGCTTACTTTAGTGCTTTCTATTATTTACCTACCGATACAGTTCTTTCATTTTTAGTCAGTAGACAATCTGATGATAAGAAAATGAAAATTTTAAGAAAATGCAAAGCACAATTATTTATTTATTGGTAAAGGTAAGAGACAAACAGCTTATACATAATTATACTTTTACACGGAGAAAACTTACTGATATAAAATACTGTTTCCATTTTTATGTTATTTTTTTAAACTTTTTTCCTTTCAATACTTAGATACTGTTTTTTTATTGTAATAACGATTCCTACTATTTATGACCACCTTAACTATTTATAAATATTATGTATTTAATTAGTAAATAGATTAGCTCCCCAGTTAGACCCGATATTTTTCTACTAACTGGGTAATTGAAATGTTCAATGAATATCATGCATAATTTTTTTTCCTGTATTTATTTTATTTATACGATTAAAAAAAATATAATAATAATATAAAACAGGAGGCATTTTGTGCTCAGAATCGAGAATCTTCTGAGCAGACATTTTAAAAGGTACAAGGAGGCAAGGAGGAATGAGGAATAGTATGCATGTATTAAATATATAAACCTTCCGGAAATTCTCTAAATGAAAATCCTAAGCGGAGAGGCACTTTGTTTTATACTATTTAAAGACTAGTTGACTTGTACTACCATTTTTTGGGGCTTATAAATGGTTTGGGGTAAAGTTTTTAGGTTGTGAGACGTTTTTAAGATTTACAAAATAAACTAAAAAATATTTATATAGGACTTCGTTACAAAACATTGACTTTTCTCTACTTTTTATCAATTTAATATGCATTTATTAAATATATAAACCTTCCGCAAGAAATTCTCTAAAGTATAGTGAAAAGCCTATTGTGTAGTTCAGAAGAATCAAGCGCACAGACAGATAGCGACTTTTTTTATACTATTTAGAAAGCATTTCTATTGGTTGTAGGGTCTCTATTGTCGTATACTAATTAAAAAAATACTGACAAGGAGCAGCAACATAATGGTGATTAATCATCCAATCTTGAACATATAGTTACCAAAGAGGGATTTAATCTGATGAGCATACGGTGAAACGTGCAAACGATGATAATTTCAGTCATATTGCAGGAGAATTTTGATGGAAATTCGATAAATGCAAATACTTAACGTGCTGTAATACATTCTTCCCATGAAGACAGATGGTATCTTCGTGAATGTCAAAAATGTAGACCTAGAGGGAGAAAGAAACAGAAACTGGTACAACACGTGAGAAAGGTGAAATAAAAAACTAAAATCCCCTTCATGCCACATTTTTACGTACGATTGTAATTATTCTACGTTGTTATAATATAATGTATACTTTATTTAGGTTTTTTTTGGTCTGTGTCTCGTTATCTTTCCTTTATGCAAATTATTAAACACTCGGTCGAGAGATCCTAGTAAGTTATATTTTATCCACTACTCGGTAATGTAACTTTGTGATTTATTATATAAATTATTGTGTTAGAAAACCGTATTGTTTTTCTTTTTCTTTCTCGAGCGTACGTTTCGGTTCAACTTGCAGTTCCACCATCAGGCAGATGCTTTTTCAGATATTTTTGGCTTTGGTAAACTTCAATCATTAAAATTGTATTGTTTTTCTTCTTATTAATCGTAAATCATTATCACGTTTTGGTGCTCTAATATCTCTAATTAGTATAAAATAAAGTCGCCATCCGCGTCTGTCTGTTTGTGCGCTTAGTTCTTCTAAACCAAGCAAATGATTTTGATGGGGTTTTTACTATCATTTCGTTAAATTCTTCCAGAAGGTTTATATATATATATATAAAAATCATGCATATTATATTTTTAGAAAGTAGAGAAAAGTTGATGTTTTGTAATCAAGTCGTAAAATAATTATTTTCGTGCGCTTACATTGTTAACACTGGCTAAACCTTACGAGATCAAAACTTACATCAAAATTATTCAATACGAAATTGTAAATCTTAAAAAGGCCTACAGAAAAGTTCACTATTGCATATTACTATCTCCTACGGTTAACCACCTGCGACGCTGGGTATAGGTCAGCTAGTATTATGATATTCAAATGAATATTACAAGAAAATAAAATTTATAACTATGTTTCTAGGTTAGGTTTTTTCTCTTAAATCTTTTTTCTACTGGCTGCTAAATCTTATCCCCTTTTCAATATACACAGCTTGAACGCGTCTTCATCAATATCTGTTATGATATCCTTTAATACATCAGGACAGGCCCATTAACTGCTAGATACCCACGTGTATGGCGGTCGATATCACTTTTGGCACAATCTTCCTGTCACACATCCGTGAGCACAAGGTTGCTCGCAGCCCATGACATTAATTGGGACCTGGCTGAATGGATAACCACCCCACCCCTGTAGACCCACACCCTTATTCACAAAGGTCTACTGCCACCGAAAATGTTCTGGACCCGAGTCCGTTCGAATAAAGCCGAGAAAAAATGAGACCCGTTTGGGACAAGTAGAAAGAGACAATATCGGGGACGGTGATATAGACGAGAGCTAAGAGCTCCGCTGTAATGTCTCATTCCGTAGCATTATTCGTGTATAAGAAAGAGAGAAGGCGACTCAAGACTCTAATAACGGGGGATTGCTCGAAGCTCACATTTTAATTAATTCCGATATATTCGTCAAAATAGTTTTCCTATTTTTTTCAGACCGATATCTATGGATGCAATTTATTTATATCTAAGATTGATTAAAGCAGTACCTTACCATTATTATATATTTTACGTAAAACTTTTGGAAAAATTTACTGAACGTTTTTTCAAGTATAAAATTAGCGGTAAGCACTAGATTTTATTTTTATGGACGATGAGTTAGTAAATTCCCGATGTATTCAGTTAAAAACATTTGATACTTTCGTAATAATTTTATCAGAATTAATTAAAATAAACCCTGGAAGATCAATTTTCTAGGCCTGCTGGGGTAAATTCAACCATAGATCCATCCATTACGCCGGGCCGCGCGTCGAATATTCTTTTACACGACTTCTTGACACATGCCGTTAAGATTTCCACTTTATTATAGAGATTTGCTATAGCAAATTCAACCGTAGGTCTGTCCAATATACCAGGGCCGCGCGTCGCATATTTCTGTACTAATAAAAAAATTGTATAACTCAATATATTTACTATTATTTGTGTTATTTTTCGTTCTATTTTAAGGTTTGTCCAACACGCGCGCCGGGCCGCGCGCCTAATGTTTTTGTATGCCTTTTGCACTTACGTAGTTAAGTTTCCGACTTTATTTTAGGGTGTCGTCTCAAAACGGATAGGCAGTCGCATATATCTCCTCTTTTCATGTGATAAGGAAAAATATAAAGGCTAACGACTGAGAAAAAAAAACAAACTTGTCAGTGCGTTGTAAAGAGAAGAGCTTTCGAGGAGGAAAATGACATAATCATGCTCTGACATTATGTCCACACGCGATTTCACTTTTTCCGTCAACCTTTTAAAGATTTTCTAAGGCAAATCATTTGAGTTGATCTTTAGGCACATAAAGAATTACGGAAATAAAATGATTAAATTTTCAATCATCCAGAAAAAACTCGGACCCTAACTACTATTTTTTAGTGACTTGACTTTAGTGGTGACGGAACGAAATTACACAGGCGTGAATTTCACTTACAAATATTACACTGCCAGAATTACACACAGACAGCATTTCGCATACACAAAATTACCCATTAAATAAATTACACCTACTGGAATTATACACTTCCATAAATCTGTTATTAAATAGGATAAATTTTTTTAGTGTTAAGTGTGCGCTAAATAAAATGAATACTTGAAATTTTTTTAATTACAGGAGTTAGGTGAGATTAGTTTTTTTGACGTGGGTAAAATTCTATCCATGTGTAATGTGTAATATCGCTGGTGCGGAATTCTGGCTGGTACTTGAGATTGAAGCCTGTGTATTTTTTATAAAATTCATACATAAAATATGCAGAGACCGTAGTTAATTTTACGGGTTTTCATAAACATTTAGTTTAACAATGAAATACAAGTAAAAAAAACTACCTTTTGAAAACGGATTTCTGGATATATTTAGCAATATTAATTTTATGATAATATATTAACACTTCGTAGTGGTCGAATTTAACTCAATTAATTCTACTTCCATGTTGAAATTACTACTTAGGTTCTCATTCCTTTATTTGTACTTGAGTAAATCACCTTACATATGTTTTTAATTTGCCACTCTCAATAATAATGTTTTGATTTTTCATTACTGTTATTGATTTGGCCAGTTTTGAATGCTGTGGTAATGTTTGTTAATTTTAAATAACCTTGTCTAAACATGCAACAAATATGTTTCAATCTAATCTTTAGTCTAAAAGCCACTGTAGACCACTAGATACTCACTAGAAGTACAATTTATTTAAAATATGTAATTTTCTAAATTACATCGTAGAAATTTTTTATTTGTTGAACGAATTCAACAAAATATATTGTGGAAAAGGGTCAGTGTATTCGTTTGTGCGTTCCTCAAACATATGTATTTTTATACTAAACTTAGGCATCCTAAAAGCAGTTCTGAGTACTAGATAACATTTAAAGCTACACGTCTGATTTGCCATCTGTTCCGATTGCCTCTCGGCAGGAAAGCGATCCATTAATCCATTAAACTTCGGAGCTAACAGTTCAGCTAACGCCTAACAGGTGCACCCGATGCTATTTAATAAATGATGGGCAGGAACCGGTGAGCTGTTTTGAAGCCCGCAGCACCAAAATCCCGGAGGTAGAATTTCAGATAAATGAACCAATTTATTGGATGACACAAAACCACTGTTTAATGTTTAAATGCTGTGTGGCAACAAGGCAACTGTATTAAATTTATCGTTAGGTAACTGTAGTTATTACTCCCCGTTTTCCTCATTTATAGTCATCGTCTTTTTTAGTTTTATAATTGAATAATGGTTTATTGCCAGGCATTAAAAGAAATAACATATTTCTTCTTTATAGCTGCAACGTATGCAATTTATAATGCATGGACTAAAAGGGTATGCGTAAATCCAACGTCAAAGATTGGACGATTATTAACAGTCAACGGTTCAACGACGGTTGAAAGAAAAAATGATATAAAGATAAAATTACAAAAAAATATAGTGTAGGTCATTTGTGTAGTTTTTAACTTATTTTATTGAACATTTATTTAAACCACCAATAACATTGTGTTACATCACTTAGTTTTTTTAATATTTAAATTAAATTAAATAATTATCTATTCATGTACCTATTTTCATGTTTCACAACCAAAGGTTCCTTCATCACGATACAAAGAAGTATACTTAAAGATAATTTTGCATTTTATTAAAATGATGACAGAAAGTGATTTGACAAGAAGTTTTTTTTTAAATATTATATTAAAAGAAAAAATATATTATAAAAAAAGTTTACTATTTTAGAGGCATTCAAATAGCTTGTTATGTTTGCACATAAGCTTGCAAGAGCTTACTGTATAGTTATGTATGTCAATCACGCGCGGCCGGAAATCAAACATGCACCCAGAGCGTGTAAACACACTAATACATACGCAGGAGCTCGCGACATCACCGCCTGATATTGGTCACGTAGGCTTACAAGTACCTACAACCAATCATATGGCTAAGATGCAAAAGTGTCCTTATAAGGGCATGGGGCACGCGCCAAAGAGTGGGACAAGCCCCCCCCGCGAGCGACCAACGCAGGTCAAGTACTCGCGGCCAGCTACCCACGCTTCAGTTCCCTGGGAAGCGCGTGGATCGCAACATGCTTTGTTGGTTCCGAGTTAACTTTTGCCGCTCAAATCTGTGACGCCGTAAAAATGGACCGGCGGAATTGTTTCACCTTGCGTGTCGCCTCTCGAGTACCAGTTCTCCACTTCAAAGGGATCCCCAGAATCACCAGCACCATTACATTATAGAGCTGTGTCCTGTCTCCATCTGCCGATGGCCACCAGCCCCATTACGTTATATAATTGGGTCATGTCTCCTCTGTCCGGGCCACCTGCTGTCCACGGCCCAGACACCGTTGCTCACCAAAGCCGGGTCGTGAAGAACCCCTTGGCGAACCGACCCGTGCTCCAGCTCTTCCTCGCCGCATCCGCCATTACAGCGAGCCGCCTACCTCAGTTGATGTCGGCCGTCCTACCTACCGTCCACCCCAGGCTGAGACCAGTGAACTTGTAGACCCCTGCCTCAGCCCTGGGCGTCTGCCGCTCCAGCCTGTTTGTGTGGAGCCCCCTTGGCCCTCCAACCAGTGCCCCCGCCCTGCTCCATCGTCTCTGCGCCTCCAGCCGCCGCCCTGGCGTCCCCTTTGTCGTCCAGCGTGGCGTGCCCACGTGGCAGCCCTTCGGCGTCCATTCTGCACCCTGCCATGGCACCAGCCCTGGCACCTGCCGACCGTCTCACCGCATCCGCCGTAATCTACACGTGAGCTAATATTATACCTTTGCCAATCAGAGCCCTTAGAGTCCATAGATTGCCTAAGTATCACGTCAGGCCTTAAACAGCTATGTACCTTTTGTAGAACTGTTTGATAACCTGTATTACCTGTACAATAAACACTCATATCAAGAGACTTGTTTCATTTGGGAAATTGACTATATATTAATCCACACCTTGAAGATTGGAGTGCAAGCTCAGCTTGTGTACTCACCTATAGTATATTACTTGGCTTGAATGCTAATGTAACCACTTATAACTATAAGTTACGTTAACAAGCCCTAATGTAACAAGCTGTACTGTTTTTTTTATAAAACAATTATTATTTTTTAATGATAAACTAACGTTTATAAGATAAGGTTTTATGCATAGCATAAAGGATAACAAATAATATGGATAAATTGATTTACACTAAGTTAATAGGTTTTCAGTTTAATTTGATGTTCAGCAAAAACAAATCATTTGCCATCAGCTTTCGGGAAAACGTGCAAAATGTTCAATATGTTGATAATAACATGGTTACAAGCTCTAATGGTCGATGCTCAATATTTTATTGAAAATATTTGCTAATAAATGTCATCACGTAAACGAAAAATAATTGGAAGCCGCTGTAATTAATTTTATCATTCCTGTCGTGCATGACCAGCAAATAAAATTATTAGAGAGAGTAATAAATTGTCAGAATACGCGATGTTGTGGTATGGTTAAATTGTGTTTATCTAAATAATGATATTGTTTCAAATTTCAGCCTTCAGTTTATGATGTTGTTATAGGGCAATAATTTAAAGCCATCTGTTTTATTATGGTTAAAAACGTTGTGCATAACGTTGTTCCACTTATTTATTTTATACCGGAGTGGTTTCTCTGCTACAAAAAAAGCATTTTCTGACTTAAGTATTTTAGCGTACCGTCATAAAATTTTAATTTAATTAATTAATAGTTAAACCGTTTCCGGGAGGGTGTGCAGATACGCGAAAAAAAATAAGTATTGCGAATCTCTTGAAATTATTGGTAATATGGTTAAAAACGGGATTGCAGGTCTTTTCGTTTCAGTAAATTTGTAATATATCGGAACACGCACTCATGCACGTGCATTTGCTTAATATGAAAATATTAGGATTTTAATGAACACATTTTCCGACATTGTGATATTATATTCGTTTAATAAAGGTTTATCGGGAAACCTGTTTATTCATTCGTTAAAGCTTGCAATCCCGTTTTTAACAGGATTACAAATAATTTGAAGATATTCTAAATAATTTAATTTTTCTCCGTGTCTCGGCACACTCTCTTATCTTATTCACATTAATTCTTCGTCTAATAATACTTGTTATTCATCTATTATACCGATTGTACGCCATTAGACTGGAGAAAGGCTGTTCTCACAAAGGTGAAGGGGTTGTGCATTGAATGTGAAAACCTTTGGGTTAACAGTCTTTTATCTTCGGTTGATAAGCTGTATGGAAGGCCATTGATTGTAAGGGTACGAATGTAAACAAAGGATTGATGGCCTAGCGCACACATGTGTCAAGTGCAATTTGAAAATTCAATTTATAAGAATACTCCAGGTCAAGTATTAGATGAAAAGCAACAAATTTGATGAGAATATCCGCTTTTTACCCATTCCAGATGAAATAAGTAATATAAATTTTTCACGAAACATCTATCTACAAAATAAGGAATGTCAATACATGCATTACAAAACAGGTAATTGTTTTTTTTTAATTACACTTAACACGTGTGTGCGCTAGACTATCAACCTGATGCGCAAGATGCTTTTATGACTGGGTGCATAGATCTGATTTTCTCATTCAGATTTATCAAAACTGAATAAACAACATCGCTTCTGCTATTCATTCAGTTTTCACATTTTCTAAGTATTTCGTGGGTTACCCAGTACAACTGAATTCAAGTCTATTATTTTATGCACAAACTAAACAAAAGTGGCATCAATGTAACTAGTACTTTTTATTTCACTAATATAGCAGATTATAACACCGATAACAGAGATTTTCTGGCACAAAAATATCCCTTTATCGATCTACAAATGAACTGAATATAACAGAGTTGGTAGAAAAAAGTTGAAAAAGGTTTTCTAATAATATTTTTAATATTGTTTGCTACAAACAATTGAAAATTTATTTTATTAAATCATATTTCAACTAAATCTTCATGTGGTTTTTTTACCATTTGAAAGACGGATTACATAATAACGTATGTTTCCACAAATATAATGATTGCAGGTTGCGCTTGCTTGCTAACAAATTTCCAGAGATACATTAATTATCTGGTATTTTATGTGCAATTTGTATTTACATCGAGATATACATAAAATGGTTATTATTATGCTTCTTAAAAATGAAATGGCAATACTCGTAAAACGCGTACATATTAATGAAGAGTGAGCCATTTCTCCTAATTGTGTGTTCATGATTTTTTTATACAGTTTTTAAAGCTTTTTAATCATAATATTACAATAAAATTCAACCACGTATAAAATAAACGGCTTTTAAAATATAAACACATTACTTCTATTGTTTATTCAGTTTTCAAATTTTCTAAATATTTTGTGGATTTTAACAACTGTGTTAAAGTCTGTTTTTTACAAATTAAACACAACTGGCATCAATGTGTAAACATTATTTATTTTTTTCTATTAACAGGGCATTAAATAAACAAAACAAAGATTAAAAAAGAAAAAGTTCTTAGTCGTTATCCAAATAGAGGACACGTACATACTACAAACATGTAATATACTAGTTTTGAACGGTAAAGCAAGTGGATGAGTTTGCATACTCTGAAAGTATGTTTGTGGGAGGTGGGAGGCGGGAGGTCTGATAAGGAAATCTACAGAAGGGTGAATTCCGGATATTCAATTAATGGAGGACTGAACGTAGTAGTCGATAAAAAAAGTTGTCAAAGGAAACGAGTCTAGCAATCCACGAAGGATTTCTCATATCAAGCATGTGAAATTTCTGCGAGCCATGGAACAGGCAGAGGGAGTACATACATAGACTGAATGAAATTGAAATAAGATCTAATCGTATTCGTGATAAAAAATATGAATAAATTTACGATTGAAGAGATGTGCAGAATGCTAGACATGATAATGACGTAAGCGTAATGTTAGAGGGAGCGCGCTAATATAAAAGAACGATAATAATTTATCGAAAATGGTGAAAATATTTAATAAAACACGACTCGTTTGAAATAGAGCAAACATCTTTAGTTGCATTTAAAGATATACTGTGATTTTTTTCTATCGTTGGAACTTCATATGATTAACGTTTCGGTATAACAAATATACAGATATTATCTTCAAAAATGATTTTTTTTGGAACTTTTAAACTTAAAGAGAAACAATATTAAACGAGAAACTTGTTACAAATTGAAATTGGATATGCGGGGGCTTTAGATAAACCTTTTTGTTGATTGCCTTGTTCTCTTTCAGTTTATTAGTATTATCTTCTTCTTCAATAAACAATTAAGTTTCTAAATAAGTAAATTATATCCATATTTGTTTGTTTTTTATTTGCTCTACTATACACTTATAATTGTATGCATATACCTACTAACTACTTTTTATACATAACACTATGTTCCATCTCAGATCTTATTATTTCTTATTCATGTCGATATTGCTAAATTCTATTAGTTTTTGCTTTTTACAGGTGCAACTCTTATTTTGTTATTTTTTTTTTTTTTTTTTTTTAAATCTCTGTTATAATGTTCTTTACCTCACGAGTAAGTTACACTCTAATTTATATTGGTTTATCGATTTGTTAAACTCACAATTAATACTGGGTTTAAACACACCCACTTACTTACTTTTTATGTTGAACTTTCTTTTACTTACTATTTCATGCTTGGGTATATTTTATATTGAATCCATCTTATTAGTGTTTTGCTAATTTGCACAAAATTTTATTATTTGTGTTGCTTTCTTACAATTAACTCCATTTATCTTCTTATGTTCAATTATTGTAATCAATGTAAATGTATATTTTCATGTAAAAGCCCATTAGGGCGTAAATAAAATAATAAATAAATAAAATAAATAAATAAATACGACATTACGAACAGAAACAGACAGAATAGATATGGCTCTCGACTATCAATATGGAGAACGCAGGTTCATATCACATGAAACAGATACTTTGTGATGTAATACTATAATTTAAAATATCACATGAAACAGATACTTTGTGATGTAATACTATAATTTAAAATATCACATGAAACAGATACTTTGTGATGTAATACTATAATTTAAAATATCACATGAAACAGATACTTTGTGATGTAATACTATAATTTAAAATATCACATGAAACAGATACTTTGTGATGTAATACTATAATTTAAAATAAAACGATAACTTATTAAACACAACATTTATTTTTTATACTTAATGCCGACAGGGTTTAGCTACAACCGTAACTTCATCAGGGCTGTATAAGACACAACATTATACAGCCCTGATGATAAGGTTGTAGCAAAACCCGGTCGGCAAAAATTAAAAAAAAAATTGTTTTATTTTAAATTAAATTTTATTTAAGAACAAATTTTTCGTTTTTAACTTATTTTAAAGGCAATACTCATCAATGTAATATATCATTAAAGAAGAATATAATAGTAATAAATCTAAACGAAACGTGAAACGGTACAAGGCAAGGAAAAATAAAAAAAATAAGGGTCGCAACTAAGAATCGAACCCAGGATCTCTCGTCTTACCGGGACAAAAATACGAATAAGAAGGCTCAAATATCTGAACTTTGGTCAAAGTTAGCATTCCAGCAAGTGTTGCGTGAATAATAAAGTGGATGATGCAGAGTTTCTAAAACAGAATCGGAACGCACAAACAAATTTACGATTTCACAATTTGACAGACGAAATGTAAAACTAGGTGAAATGATACATTATATGACAAGTCCTTAATGAAAATAGCTTTTTAAAATAAGCTTTTGTAAGCGAATAAAATGGTTTCTTACGCCTTTCTTCAATTTATGAAATCCAAATTAATATCTTCGCTGCTGTTACGGAAGGAAGTACTTACCCGTATGTTTGAAATGCTTGTAAAAATGTTTATTTGTAAAATCTTCGAAAGAAAAGTTTTCTGCTTTTAATTAATTTGATTCCAATTAATACGTTCAATAAAAACGGAGTCATTTGACTTTGTGTCTGGAGCCTGAATTTATTATCCCCGATGCAGGATAAAAAATGATTTACGTAATTAAAAAAAAATCAAATTACATAATCGCGCCCTTGAGGTGATTTTTCACAAAAACGGCGCTTTACAAATTATCCAATTCTTCTTATTATTATTATTATTATAATCGAACTGAAATCGGAAATGAGACACCTATAAATAAATAATCGAATTACGAGAGATCGGCAAAAAGTACATTCAACAAAATTGGATCTTTAAAAATAGTCATATGATTGGTAAATTGACAAAGATATTTCTACCTACACATTTTTCAAACATGTCCTTTTTTAAAGTGGGTAACAAATTAAATGAAAAATTTGATTACCCCACATAGGTTCAAAACTATTATTAACAATCGGTTTAAGCAATTCACTATAGCTGTAATTTACACCTCCGTAGTTACTCAATTCAATTATAAATTTCCAGAAATTCCCAACGGCCGATGGAATAAATTATTTTCATAAATAACTTCTTGTTGAACAGAACGGGTGTTTGATTTCACTTTGTAAGTATCGAGAGAACATAAAAAGGGGAGTCACTTAATACGTGGCAATTTAGTTCCCCCACCTTGAAAAGTTTACTTTGTTCCAGAAGCGTAGCAAGTGTTGCTGCCGCCTGCGTGCAAAAACCAAAATTGCCGCTCCTATTAAATTAGATATTTTTAAATTGTATATTATTACGTACGCTATTTTCACTGCATTTAATTTGATTAGTGTGAAAGAAAGTTTATAAATTGATAATCAGAATTAAACTTTTTTCTAAAAATACTCTAAGATTTATTAAAAATACTCTAAATTTTATTGATAAACGCGCACATTTGCAGATCAAGGACCTAATAAGTACTGGACGGAAATGTTAGAAATAAATTTGAAGCCACGGGATGATGGAGAAAATGTTTAAAGAACCCTTTATATACTTATTTTTTTAAATAACATATCTATGACTGCAAATCAAAAGGGACACACCACCGCATCGATCACGCAGCAATATAGTGTAAAATATGACTTGATCACGTGCAATCAGAAGGATCACCGTATATGGTGATCGGCGATAGACAGCAGTAAGCGCTAACGCAAAAATCATGCACCCATAGAGTGAATGATTATCTACGGATGAAGGGGAAATAAGAGCAGGAGAGACAAAACAGGAGGGGAAGGAGAACACACAGAGCAGCAGACGGGGATTTGAGTGAGAAGAACTCGGCACTTCAGTACGGAGAGCTGTGGACTCCACTTATGGGTGTCGGGAGACGACTTATTGGAAGCCCTCACACTGCGGCCAGGCCGAATGCAGATTTATTTTGGAGGGTTGAACCACGCGATGGTCACAAGAGAAGCAACCCAAACGTCCCACATCGGTGCACAGCACTAAGCGCTTTTAGTACATCTAACAAACGTAATGAAACAGAGTCAGTAACTTCCAGCGTACAATTGTTCCATGCAATAGTTTTAAGATAATTTAGTTATAATGTGCATAACTTACTTGACAAATAAATGGTATATCAGTATAACTTCATAAAGTGTTTTCATTTTGATGGTTCCTCCTCGCCCTAGATTGGGCTTCAAAGCCATTCATACAAAATTGTACTTTCCAGGGCTTTTTAAGTTCATGGTTCAGGTGGACGTCTTCCAGTTTATTCTTTTTGGAATGTATTCGATCCTTGATGCCGAAAAATTACAAATATAGACCCGGCGACCCTGCTTCGGACCTGAAGTAGGAGAGGACTGTGAAAGGAAACCTAATACATTGGATAATTCGAAGGGTTTACCGTCTTGCAAACTCGAGCTCAAAATTACTTTATTAATTTTAACAATTCACCTCCTTTGACAAGAGCCCGGCTGGTTAGTCTGATGTAGCGGCCGACACAGGTCACGGAAAGCTTGTTTTGTCAGTTAATCGTGTTAAAAATAATGACCGCTAGTTTTGTTTCGATTCTCGGCAAGAAGTATCGGAGTATTAACTTCTTGATCGCCGACGCAAATTTTTTGCCGCGCGCCATCTGATTCTATTTTCGTAATAACTTACTTGTTATTTTCAAAATTATGTTTTTTAAATTGTACCGTGTTACCAGATATATATATATATATATATATATATGGCAGGTAATTAATTGGTTAACTGGTTTAATTCAGAGAAATAATTTTTTAATACTGTATTTAAGCATATGCCGGCATTAAAGAGGTTAAGCGGGGTAAAAATGAAAGACAACCGATTTCACCAAATTTCCTTAAATCTGTCGACTCTCAAGCCACAGACATACATTCCAATGAAATTTACTGTTGTATTTGAGAAAGAAAACCGATATTTTTAATTTTTTCAATCTTACCAAAAAATGTTAAATCTTCATTTGGGGCACACATACATGCCAACAATATTATTCTATCGGTGTATATCTTCAGTGGCTGTAACCCTATAAATAAAAATAACTCTGTGGATTTTGTCTATACGGATTTGAAACGAAAAAAAATCCAATATTTGCAATTGCAATACTTTTATCTTCTAAACTATTCATTGAATGTTTCGACCAATAGTAGTCTAGTGTTACACCCCTCGTCCTTCTTATGTGGTCCTGTTCCCTCCACCCCAAGTCGCAATTACTTGCTACTCTGGGGAAATTCTTTACTATGCGGCAGTCGAGGAGTTCGCGTTAATCGCCTGTGTTAAATATAGACTGGATGTCTACACCGCTAAACCGTTAACTACCACGTGAATTTCTTATTGCTTCTGTGAACAGTTCCTGAATGTTATTTAAAATCTTCAATTAATAATACGAGTATTCTATTTCCACGTTTTGTTTTGTATGTCTTGTCCTTAATCTATGAATCACAGGTTGTCGAAATATTCGGACCGTTGGATATATTTATGTTATCGGGGTTGGCATTATTTATTTACGAGTTTCATCAAATATGAAAAGTACAATCAATCTTACAAATGGAAATGTCTATTTCTAGAGTTGTATAGATATTTTTTTCCTTTAGTAATAGAAAAACCTTACGGTGCCCACTGACCAATGAAAACTGAAGAGGAAATTATTTTTTGTTAATCGATTCAAGAATGAATCTTTGCAAATAATGTTTGACGAGAGTAAGAAGACATGATTGAACAATAATCACTTCTCTCCTGGCAAAGACCCCTTGAGTCTTCCATATTCAAAATTTTTCTATTATTCCGCTTTTTATGTAATTCGAAACGAATGGGTATATTAGATTCACTTATTCTTGTCATGTGTTCCTGATACGTCCCCCACTGTTTCTCCCATCCCTTTACAAATCATATATGCTTCTGGCACTCCCTCCTTTCGAATCTTTATATGTACTGATTACTTTTTATAAAATTAAATACTTTGTATTCACAGTTATATGATAAAAATAGTATAAGGACGGGTTGTTTCAGAGAATTCGAACAATTCATCAAATTTCAACATTCATTAAGGGTTCTGTGAAAGACTTATTCAAGTTCTGTTTTTTTATCATTGTAGGCTAGTTGCTTGACAAAACTGAAATAAAAACAGAACTTGAAAAAATCTTTCACAGAACTTGAAAATGAACGTTGAAATTTGATGAATTGTTTAGATTGTGTTTCAAAACCAACTTTTTCTTCGTTAGGATAAGAGTATAGACTTATACTTTATAGTTATAGAATAAGGAGTTTATCCTGATGAAGCAACCATTGGTTTCGAAAAATGTCTATCATTTTGATTATAGTGGTGTACCTATACAAAGCTTTTTATTTGCGTATAATTAAAATGACGTTACGAAGTGAATTTGCGATGCTTGCTGGACTAATACGCGTAAGTAGGTAGATATATCAGCGGATTTGATACTCACAAGTTTTCTAGGTGTTTTGATTTCTGAAATCCTCCTTTAAAGACTATTTTAATCTAGTAACAACATGCGTTTCAAAATAATTTATCGAAGTATTACAGATATCATTGTGATTTGAAATATTGCCGACTGGTTAAATATTGGTAGAAATTGGCTTTTAGATTATCCCCTTAACAGGAAAAATACCCATTTGTTCTATTACATCAGTAAACATTAGACCGGTCAGTGGTTGAGTGGGCATAGCGCTTGGGTCTCACCCGAGCGTCGCGTGTTCGATTCCTCGGCTGGCTAAGTCCTCCATCACAACACAAGCAACATTTTCGGCTTTCTGTGGTGGTAGTAGGAGATTTTCAAACATTGTTTGGTTATTCGTAACCCGGGAATGGTTGTCTTTCTTTTTAAAAAAAAAAGAAAAAAAAAAAATTACCAATTATCTTTTTCATACCAAAACTAGAGCAATTGAATGAAGGACCGAATATTGACAAAACATACGTCTGGCTTTCTGATTCACATTTAGATATTTACCCTTAGGTAATCATATTCCGTTCGTAGAAAATTAATCACAAAATTAATACTCACGGTCAGAGGCGGCTCGTGACTGAAATTGGCAGCAGTGCATTTTTATTTATTTATTTATTTATTATTGGATAATTTGTATAGCGCCGCTTTTGTGAGATATCACCTCAGGGGCGCACTTTTAAAATATACCTAGTATCTAATATAGGTGTAGCAAGTTAATTAATGAGGGACTGCAATTCTTTCACCCCACCAAGTTGAATTTCTGAAATAATTTAATAAATAATGCAATGAGGGTTTGCAAAATCCAATAAAAAAACAATGGTAAAAGACATTGGCTGAAAATTAAGTGTGATTATTGTAGCGCTATAATGATAGCGCTACAATAATATAAATAAGTATTCCTAAAAGAATTCTTTTCAGACTCCATTAGATTACTCATGACATGAGGTGCAAGATTAGGTTGTCTTCAAGGCGTTTCAATGAGTTATATATCTGCGCTGCTTCAACACGTAATTTGCCGTTATGATTGCAATCTTTCTCGCTCGTGTCACCGTTTTGGTGGACCGAGCTGTCTCGATACCTCCCAATGCTGTCCACGTGAAGTATGGTAGTATAAAGTTTTGTGCATAACGAAATATGAACTACTCGTTTGCGATTATACAGGAGTCTTGTACTAGAATATAGCCCAAATAATGATCTGGCGGGAATCGTGACTGGTGCGCACTTTTGTATACCGATGACAGGGTAACAGATATCGTTGTTAAGTTATCTGAAGACTTAAGACGAGCAGTGCAATGTAAAAATCCACATACCAGGGAATCGCCACTTCTCATGGTGTATATTAATTTTATGCATGTGTAGATACATATTTATATTTCATTTCAAACAATTATTTTTTCAAGGAATAGTTCGTCTAAAAGGAGGTTTGTACTTTTTGATGACATAATTTTCGAATTAAATATCTACTAAATTTAAACTTCATTATTACATACAAATTCTACTAATAAAGTAGTGTAAACAAAGTAATTTGAATAGTTAAAATAATAATGCATTAGTCTATTTTCATTAATGCTTACTTTTGTCTGGAAATAAATGATCTACAAAATGATTTAAAAATAATTTTTAAAATGAGATTTCTACGGTGAAAATAAAGTATGACATTTAATGGTGTATTTCAATAATAAAACAACAAAATTACCAATCTGCTGTTTCAAAACATATTAAAAATATATCACCAGGACCATAATGTAAACATTCTTCCATTCGCGCGAAATGCATTTGATGAATTTTTTGATTTTTTTGAAGTGAAACTTCTTTACGCGCGTCATGCAATTTCGAGGACCGGAGTAAAACCGACTCATGACCGTCACGAAAAACCGTGATCATTTCGCTATAGGAGCCTAGCTAATATTATATACCTAGTTTAGGTCACTCTCCAAGCTCAGCTTCGCGGTCTAGAGGCAGAGCGCCCGATTGTCGTCGTGAAGAACCGAGGTTCGATCCCCGCTTTAACTAATTTTTTTTTTCTTTTTGTGATTTTTTTAATACGAGGAAAAGTGATAAAATGCTCTCGTGCTGCGACTTTTAGATATTTTGACTATATGATATTTCGGTCGAAATATAGCTTACAAATCGAGCCGGTGGAGTCGCTCGGTATTTTGATTAATTACTTTTATATCGAATCATTAAAATTACTAATCAAGGCCGATAACGCGACTAATTACCCTCGCAAACGAGCGTGACAAGTTTTTTTAGTTTTTTTTCAAATTCAGACTCCATACGGGTATGAGACTGTTAAAACACGATAAATCTTTTCCAAAACGGACAAATATACGGAAATATTTTGAAAAACGAGAGATATGACTTCACACTGCCGATATATCTTCGATTCGACCCTATATAAAGCGTTAACGAGACGTTATCTGATAATAAAAAAAGAATTTTGTCAATTGAGGAGTACACGTTGTAAAGTATTCAGTTAAACGTTCATTTGTTAATGTACGGCATTCTGAATAATAATAATATGAAATGAAAAGAGAGAGAGAAGAATACTAAAAGTTTCCTTTCCGTCGTGCGTAGGCTTGCCACACACTGTATTTTTTTTTCTCTTCACGGGGATACGAATACACTGTGAATGAGTCCAAATCTCTACACTTTACGAAATTACGTTCTATTAAGAAATCTGTTTTTCCTTATTTATATTAAATTTTATCGATCTAATAACACTATCATCACTGCCATAGTTTCCTGGATGGAGTCCCCCCTGATGGTTCTCTAGAGACGGTAGATGTTCAAATATCCTCCATAAATGGCTGCTTGCACACATTTTTCACATATATTCCGCATTGCCTATCTGTGAATTTTTATTATTTGTCTGTTATTTTAAAATATGGAATGTATTTCTTTGCACTACCCCTGCATACATTCTGGAATAAACGGGTTGGATTATTATTTCAGTTCTGTGGAGCAACTGGCCCATGTTGAAATAATAACAGACCTACTTGAAAATTATCTTTGAAATTTGATAAATTGTTTTAATTCTCTGAAACAACTCATCCTTATAATTTATTTATTCACATAACTTAATATCAGCATATTAACAAATCCTTAAAATTTTGTTTATTTTTCATACAGAACACGAACATCGTAATTATTTAAAATGTTTGATTCTTGCTAATTTTATTGATTATTTCAATTTTTCAACTCATTCTTGCAGACTTGTTATTATTAAATAATTAAATAACAATATGCATAATTAGATTTAATACGAATCTAAAGAAGTTTCGACTGTCAGACATTCAGTAAGATAATATTTCTATCTCAATTCCTGATTCGAAGCAAATAATATAACTAATACATACATACTATTATTTGTACACCTAATGCTCGGTAGATATCTAATTGATATTGTGTATATATATCTCGGAGTGCCTCTAATGTCTAAACAATCAGATAATATGCAATGATTCCACGTTGCTGTTTGTTTCTCAGACAATAGGAATACCTATGTAGCTTAAAGTTCCAACGAGGGATTTGGTGTGACTCAGTAATGAATTATGTTCGAATAGCGCGTACTGTGAGACAAGCATATTATTTAGAATTAGTAAAAATTTCGTTAAATTCTGTGAATTAAATTTTTATAAAATTTGATGTAAAATATTATGAGTAAATTGATCCGTTTGCATATTTCATATTTTCGTCGCTTCTTATATTGAAACAACCTTAAAGCATTATATTATATTATAACTGAACCGGGATCTCAAATGCTTCCTTCATGAATAATTAATAATGATAAAGGAACAACAAGCACGTATCGCATAATATAACACAATTCGCAGGGAAATCACTCCCTTCTGAGGTCCTTATTTTCGGGAGGATAAAATAAGTTTCCCGTTGAAAGCTGGATATTGTGGATAAATCTTTGCCATTGTTAGTATTAAGCTGTTGTAACGATATGAAACCACGGGAATTATTTATTGGATAACTAACACCTCTGTCATAGGTCACACCAAGTGGTTTGCTTTGTTTGGTGATTTAGCAGGGCTACCCAGGTTCTTCGGGCGAGGTGTGTTCAGGATGCGGGGCGTGCCTTGCATCGCCCAGCATAGATCATTCGTCCGTCATTCCTGGACGCACTGATCCCTAGATTGCTACCCACGCTATATACCCTTTTCCTTCTCAGAACCTCCTCTCCTTCCTTTCCTTAAAATATCCTTCACAAAACTTCCGCAAATATGACATAGACCCTGAGGGAAATTATTTTCCTCGGGGCCTCCTGTGTACGGTTAATGTATCTCGCTCTCATTCAAGACTGCATCTCTGTCTACTAACGTACGTCATTGTATATCTCCAATTGGACACAAAGCTCACAGTTCACGAATCAGTGGCTTGCTCTCCCACCAACTACTATGTACGACGTACCACCCCTGCAGCCTATAAAAGCGAGTGCACAGCCTTAAACCAATCAGAGATCCTGAGCCAGTCATAGGCTCAAAACCTGATACTGGTAGCGAGATGTATCGTACCTTTCAGTAAGAGTGCCTAGAGGAATTCTTTATTTTCCGAATATAATCGGAGATAACGCGTTGTATCTTTTTCATAGTTCAGTGGCTTGTCGTATTTACAGTGTTTATAAATGTTAACTCTTACTTTTCCCACAAAAAATTCTTTGTTCCAAACTCACTCTGTGTTTACAATTATTTTAACACAGTTTTTTTATTTATTATTAAGGAATTCCGGAAAAGACGCTTGGATAGTCAATAGTGAACGCGACAGTTAAGCCTGAATTTTCAAGTGAAAGGTCAACCACACTCACAAGAAGAGTCTATAATTCTAGCATGTGCAATCCAGGATATAAAAGAACACTAAACAGAATAATACAGAAACGTGAATTATTCACTTTTCACTATTTATTTTGACCACTAGGCTGCAGATGGACCAATTAAATTGTTATACAATTACAAGAGATGATTTCGATATGTTTGCTCTTTTTCACCAGAAGTAAGGAAAAACTGAGCTTGAACTGAACAACACACTTCTGCCGCTTTATTTATTCGGTGGTTTTTTTTAAGTTTAACCTTGAAGCAAAAACTTAAAACAGGTTGGTGAAATCTGAAATTAAACTGTTTAAAACTTGTGTAGGCAACTAAAGGTCACTTTGTTATTTATTTATTTGTTCAAATGCCCAGATGCAGTACATATTAGTACATGTACTAAGATGTAGTTGTGAAAAAAATTATGAAAATAAAAACAACATTGCACAAGAGTTAACAAAATATAAATACGTAACATATAATCAACCAGCATCCTCCAAATCAACGATAATATTAGTAAAAATGAATAAATTTGTTGCAATCAATATTTTATAAACTGGGAACAAAAAGTTTGCACACTGCTTTTGAAGTTTGTCAAATTCAAATTAATATCAAATATCCATAATTCTTAAATATTTATTATGCTTTTCAGCTTATCACAATTTGTTCAAATGTGGATTCGCTCCGATAATCAGCGTTTAACCATCGAGGTATATATATAAAGTTAGCTTTGGCGTTCGAGTATGGGCCACGCATATCGGATCATTGTTCGAAGTGAGAAATCACGGGCATCAGTCGGTTACAAGCGTTCGCCGGGCACAGGTCTCCGGCAATAACTTTAAAATGTCGAAATGCACGCTAATATATTGTACAAGTCGTACTGGAAAATATAGGGAAAGCAATGGTACAAACTTTAATCGATAAGTAGGGTTTCACCATAATCGCATTCGGAAGGATTCGGGCGAGGTTGACAGTCGCCACACTCCCCTTCCTACTTCCCACACGGGAACAATATATCACACTGATATTGCAAGGAATGTATGTAGACTCTATTTATATATGTAACTCAATGCTTACAGGGACCGTTCAATTTTTCATTCAAAATAGTGCTGATCGACGATTTGATGGACATCAAATGTGACGAAGGTTTGAAACACCCCAAATAGTCTTTTGTTAGGAGGACATTTTACTTGACTCCACATTGACTCAGTTTTGATTGGTGAAAGCGATTCTTAGATAAATAAACTTGTGTTATTCCACAACTCTCGTTGGTTCAAGCACAGCAGTAGTTTTGAGTGAGTCAAGAAATGGAATTGGTGGGATTCCAGGGGGTTGAGGGGGGTATACCCGGTTGTGCTAACGCTAAGATAATGAACTTCGTTATCCTGAATTACAAAGGGCAAACCCGAGGCAACTTCGAGGAAGGAAGGACGAGAATGAAATCCTGCCATTATCTCGAACGGTAATTCCGGTATAGACGTGAAGGGTGAACTGCAGAATGAAGCTTTTAAGAAAATCCAGAGCTAAACGCTTAAAGTAAAACATTATTTTCCTTATAGAAGTTTTCTAAAATAAATCTTATTGCGTCGCCATTCGAGAAAGTCAACAAACAACAATATACATTTTGTCATATTATTGCGCCGCCGTTTGCGCATGTCAACGAACCACAATATACATTTTGACCATTTTGTGGTATTATTGTGCCGCCGTTTGCGCAAGTGAACGAACCACAATATACATTTTGACCATTTTGTCATATTATTGCGCCGCCGTTTGGGTAAGTCAACGAACCACAATATATATTTTGATGCTTTTGTCATATTATTGCGTGGCCGTTCGCGCAAGTCAACAAACCACAATATACATTTTGTCATATTATTGCGTCGCCGTTCACGCAAGTCAACCACAATATTAATTTATGAGATATTGCAAACGTATAGCTAAAACATGTTACATGAACTATAAAGTACAATTTTCAAGAAGAAATTAAAAGTTTTACTTACTCTCATAATGGTAGAAATGAAATTAAAAGCATTCAATTAAGATTTTCTCTCTCGATTATCATTCACATTTAGATTTCCTTAAAATTTGTGCAAGTGGGGTTTGTTGACTTTGGCTCGAATAGCCACGATTGAATTTTTAATGTTATTTCTTCTATTTATAATACATCGTGGAGTTCCTACGTAGTAGATGGTTTTTTTAATTCCCCAAATGAGTATAAATTCGTAAGCAATTATGAAGTAAATGTTATAAAATAAAATAAACATGAAACAGAAAAAGGTACAGAAAAATAAAAAGATAACGGTCACAACTAGGAATCGAACTCAGGATATTATCTCTTACCGGGACTGGTGACTTAAATCACTCGACATTGGGACCTATTTATTAAGCGTCATATTTCTGTAGCAATGCTACGAGATTCATCTAGAACAACTCGCCCATACAAAAAGCATCGTAACCCAAACACTCCAGACATAATGCGAAGCGTTCCTATCTTGCTACCTACCCGTCCACGAGCACCTACTTGCCAGCGAACTAAGTGCGACAATACGTTGCCAGTTGATCTAGCACATTACGCGCATTCGCTAGAAGGTTCTAGCCTATTGCCTAGGCATAATTCTAGTGCCATCAAAGCTACCAGACGAATCTCGCTAAAGCGAGTGACCCGTAGTTTACCAGCGATCTCGCGCAGCTACTGATGCCATCGGCCGGGCTATATAAATAGGCCCGACGCAACGAGCAGTCAGTTAGTCATTAGTTGTTCAACAATTGGCAAGTCTCAACGAGTGACAACCCGCGCACCTCCGCTGCGCGCAGGACAATATACCCGGCTCCACACGGTTCTTTCATGGACTCCAACGGGATCACAGCGCCTAGGACACATCGTTCATGGCCAGCGCTACATCGGATCTCAGCGCCCTGGTTCCAGCACATCTGACCAGCGCTACATCCACGCACCTAGACCACGCGGCATCCTCGCTGGTCTATGCATCTCCCGCACAACCGCCGACCAGGTCCACCGCACCTTCGGCATTCCTGTTCAGCACTGGAGCACCCGGAAGACCCATGGCCTTCACCAGTACCTGATACGTCAATAAGTCCGGTCACCAGCAGCGGCGTCGACTCACTGAACAGCACATTGACCAATACTTCACCGCCGGCATCCGAAGTCTTCATCATCGGTTCTCAAGTCAATTCATATACGGCAACCTGACTCAATAAAACACTGTGCCCTTCACAACATCTTTCGTTTCGTGCCTCCTTACCAGATCCCCAAATTTCAAATTCAGAATTGACAATATCATCTTGAAACTAATTTTTCCCATATTTTTGGCATCTACCTTTTTAAATGGAAACAAAGTTTCTAATGAAGTTGGTTTTGTAACCTAAATAGTATCCCGGATTAACATATCCGGTTTTTATTTATCTTTTTATATAGTTTTATTAGTATTATCTTACAATGATATATTACATTGATGGGTATAACCTTGAGTTTATCAAAGCAATGTTCGTTTTCTTTCTCTATGAGTGTGTTAAGAATAATGTTTTTTAAACATAAGCATCAATTGTATCAAAGAGGTAAGATGAAATTTTAATTTTCAAAGAAGACGTGATCCATTGAAATTCTTGAGACGTTAATTTCTAATATTTTATTTCTTGTATGCATGTATTTATCGTCGTATCCGTGCAGCTTTGACGCAATAAAGCTTGAATAATATCCCTTTGACAAAATATCACTCCACGGCCCGCAAAGGGAGCCTTTGTCAGGGTACATGTTTGCGCACTCCTCATGTCCAAACGGTGTGACTGATATGCAAACTGAAAACCATTTCTACGTAAGTCCAGTAGAGACTGCATACGGAATGCATAATAAACAAAGGATGTAAATTCAGTGAGATCTGTTAGTCTCTGTACTGTTACAAATATATGAAAATATGTCAATTAGAGTGAGCTCTGTCGTCAGGAAATGCCTCAAAAGTCAGCGTAAATATTTTCAGCTCACTAAATCATATCGATCATGTGCTATATAGAATTCTACTGCCCGGATCCAGATTAATGTTGTGGCATATAATAAATTATCTTGAGGATGGAAAAGTGGAAAGAATAAAGTAGTTGAAAATGAAAATCGTGTTCCTAAATTAAGTGAAAACAAAAATAACGTTTCTAATGTTAATAGTATTTTCACACAATAACTGTTTCCACAAATGAATAGATTTTCAATTCGTCTGGTTTTGATTTTGTGACTTGAACACAAAGACAAATATTGTTACCACTCTGCCACGGAGATTGTATCCACCATTGTATCATAATATTTTTTACATGTATTATGTTTAAAAACATTTATCAATAGGCATTGAGTTTAAAGTAATAAAATTACTAAAACATAAGATAAGATCATAATGGTTTTATAAATTCTGGAAAAGGGTATGGATTATAAAATTAATACATGTACTATCATATGCCGAATCACATGTACGAAGTTAAATATGTTTTAAAACTGATTACTTTTCGGAACATTGCAGACATGCTGCTTCGAATGACGTTAAAATTGTGATAAATGAGTGCACAAATATAAACTCGGCTACGAACCGCGCAAGAGCGAGTGATATTTATTTTCTAAACTATCTCTGAAGTTCCATAAGGAAAGTCATCGCTCTTCTTTGCTCCTGTCGCACGTTTTCCAAGCCGTTACGGCAGTTAATCTATCTTGTCGTCAGTATTCTTGAGCTATCATATGTCGAACCGATATTTCATTGCTTTCGTTCTGCTATGGAATGTAAAAACAACTTTACTGTTGCTGTTCTATCCAGGAATAGTAACTTCATGAAGAAGTGCAATAGAATTATAATTACAATACTATATACGATGATGCACTACGTAGGCATATATTTTTATGAGGAAAACCGTAAACTAGTTCCCAACTTTAAAGCATTTTTTTTCACAGATATTTTCTTAAAATATAAATATAAGATTTGAATCGTATTGTAATTTCCGTTTGTTTTTTTACTGGAATAAACCAGGTACATTGTTGTTTCTGCTCGTGTTGCATTCAATTTTTTTTTTTTCGGTTTTACGCCCAACTGGGCTTTTACATTTTTTTTTATATGACACCTCACAAGAGTGTCCCTGCCTGTGCAGTGTACAGACAGGGAAACTATGTCACCACCCGGTTGGGCGGCGTTGTGAGGCGGAATAAGGTAGGGGCTGTAGGAATGGATTTGTTAATGCGGGCCTTGAAGAGGCTCGGATTATAGGAGGGAGGAAAAACAGATGCCGGTAGCTCGTTCCACATACGAGCCGACTTACACAAAAACGAGTCGTAAAAACGGCCCGTTCTCATGAAGCCAACGTCAACCGTAAACCGATGGATTTTTAAAGAATTTTCATTACTATTTTCAAGTGTAAAGTTTTTAGTAGGCACATTTATAAATAATGTAGATGCTTACATAGCAATCTTGTAGGTTTGCCTACATACGTACATGCAACATGCATAACTTTAATATTATTTACTTAGACATCTATTGGGCTTAAAAATATATAGAATATAAAAATATATAAGTATTTATCATGATAAAATAATCAAAACGAAAGATTTTAAAAAAAACAACGACAGCAATAGCAAAAAATACTTTACAAATAAAACAATAACACCCCGCCTCTCCCATATACATTAACAAAGGATTGTATGAGATACAGCCTAAAATTAATATATAGATACGAAGCATATAATTATAATAAGAATTAATTTTATCTATAATCTTCACATGCTTTATTACACTGTATCAATTAAGAATACATTTTTTACATAAATAAATTTCTTGCAAAAAAATTAAGATAACATGATAACAAACTGATATAGGTAGTTAAGGATTATTGCATATCTGCAGTAATCTATGCGTGGAACGACTTTTCAAATTATGTTTAGCATCGTTCATAGTTTATTTTTTTATTTAATTTTATTTTAAATTGGTCTCTTCAACCCAGGTTCACTCTTTCCTTTCCAAATAAGCCTCACCACATCTAGAAATATGACGCAGTTGCATATGTAATTAATACACATGTAGAAAAAAAACATTTAATTAGAAACACCATTAATGTACGGGTAGATACCATGCCAACATGCACATTTTTTAAAGTGTATGTTCAAATAAAAATAAGAACACATCAATGTAAAAATACCGTTATCGAATAATTGAAACCGATTTATCAAAGAGATAACTGGAAGCGACGGACGCCACATGCAACAGTTATGTAAGTCATATCGGTTTGGTTATTGTTACAATAAAACTTCTCGCTTTTCTGAGTTCCGATAAAAATCGCCTTTTTTCACCACTTCTGACGGGGGTTGGGGTGGCAGATCTCTGTTCAAATTAATATTTCAGCCTGGGGGTGAAATTCCGACTGAAATAGGGGTTCGACGTTTCGGTGGGTGGGGTTTTCATTAGTTGGTGGTTTTTCAGTCATGCTCATGTGTGTTTATTTCCCAGATAAGGGAAATATTCTATGCCGTGATGCACACCATTAGAGCGAAGCGTGTAGAATTTACCAAACATGGTATTAAAATATGGTTTAAATATTGATAAAAGAGGGGATTAATCAAATTTTTTCCACCAGGAGATTAAGAATTGAGATAAAAATATAATATTGCTGAGTTTTTAAAAGTACCTACTTGTTTATTAAATGAACGTTACGATAATCGCTCTCGGCAATCATTTTGAAGCCTGTTAACAACGAAGAACAGAAAAAAAATAAGAACTTTATTCACTTGACAATGATGGGTAACCCTAAAAAATCGCAATCAATAGTTTGTCAAATTGAGGAGCGTTTTCACAAAAGAGAAATAATAATAATATTTGGAAGATTTGTATAGCGCCGTTTGTGTGCAAAATCCCCTCAACGGCGCTGTACAAATATATAGTGTACATCTTCAATGATTTTTCTTATTACTAACTAAAGAGAGTCAAATTATTATCAACTTATTGCATCTACCGGTTTGTTCATCAATAATACTATTTGTACAATGCCTTTGATAAAAGAACGAATGTATACATTTTATTATTATAATTATTTATTTATATTTTGTACAGGCAGATAATTTACAGAACCATACTTACCTGGGAGGTCACTTGACTTCCTTAGGATTAACACTGTTTATTGTTATGAAGCTAAGGTACTCTTCGCTCGCAGAGGACATAATTAGAACACATGTAATTGGAAATGCCATTATTAACTCCGGTATTTATTTGAATGATATGTAATTACGTTCTTTAATGAGTGTTTTTAGGAGAGGAAAAGTAAATTTTATGTTCGGCGGTACAAGAGTACAAGGATTTTATCAGAATTTATCATCCTAAATGTGATTCGTCCCTCGACATGAGACAGATTTCAAATAATGTAAATCCAATAAGAAAAGTGTTATTAGGATGTATTATAGGCAATACAAGAATGCTTCTCTTAGGCAGGTATATTTAATTTAAGGGTATGAGAGCCTAAAAATGTAAGTTTTTAGTTTAGACCTGAATTCTGTTGGGCTTGTCATGCATCTTAGTTCCGTGGTGAATTCATTTCAAGCCTTCGGCCCAGATATTCCGAAAGCGTGATCCCCATATTTAGTATTTGGCTTGCGCTTAGGTTCTATCAGTCTGCCTATAGCTGATGATGTTGCTGATCTAAGAGTTGACTGCCTAAGTCTGAAATATCTATTATCTACCACAAATGTTTTACTTTTATTCATGTTTTATATATTGGTGTCTACGAAATGGCAAATTAAGATTTTTAAAAAAAACATATATTTATCTGCTTTATGTGTAATATAAAATTTCACGAAATATTCATATACCTTCATCCAAATACAAGTGAAACAACTAGGTAGGTATATAATGTAAAAGATACATTGATATCTTATTTCCAATGCATCTGAGTAGTCTCCTAGTTATAAAATATGAAACTTTATTTCTGGTACCCAATAACATTTTTTGCCCTAGGTATTTTACTTCTTGTGCACTATGATTTTTTTGTCTGGACGTGTCAACGGCCGGCATTATGTTAAAAAAAATGTCTAATATTTTTTTTGGTGCGGTAGGTAATAGAATGATAAAATAAACTTATTCTTATTTTTAAAATATATATTTTAGAACAAAAATGTGGGGGTATTGTCAAAATTCACTATTTTCGACTTCTTTTTAAATAAATTTGGTTATTCACAAATGAATTGCGTTTTCTTATTCTGGTTCTTATGTTGAACAGTAATTGAATATGCATTTAAAGATTTTCATTAAAGTGATTATCATTTCATACTGTCGCACGACAAAAAAGGTTTCGTAGATATTTCTCTTTGTCAAAACGCACCGCAATTGGTCTTCTGAAATTTGTTATAAGTTTTTTTCTTTTGACTCCTTTCAAAATCCGTCTTACAAGAACTACGAAGTGCCGATTAATAAAATAACTTTCATTAACCGATTAATTCATTGAAACAACAATATCTGTTATTAAAATTTGCCATTAGATAACAAACAAAGAAATATATAATAATTAACTAATTGTATCTTGTAATGTTTTTTTACGTTTTTTGTGTGAAACCGCTCAAGAGTTCCAACCGCCTGGAGTCAGTGAGACTATGGCATCTCCAGTTAGGTATGTTGTGAGGCCAAAGGTAGTGGTAGGGGAAGGAGATGAGGAAGAGGATGCTGGAGAAGTACTTGGATATTCAAATCTGGTCTCCAAACACGACCAAAGCCATTTCAAGCAACTTTTCATTTCTGAATGGTGGTCTTACACCAAGGCGATACTAACAGTATCTTCCACTCTAGAACGTAAATATACTTCATGTTATCTTTAATTAATAAATTGCGGAATTTAAAATAAATTCGAAAATAGTGTAAATTAATCACCTAAAA
Organism: Hesperophylax consimilis; assembly: GCF_061612785.1. NCBI lineage: Eukaryota > Metazoa > Arthropoda > Insecta > Trichoptera > Limnephilidae > Hesperophylax > Hesperophylax consimilis. The sequence goes on along the minus strand of NC_142843.1, from coordinate 27,245,836 downwards.
TGTACTTGCGTACGCCGGGATTTAAACTCTCGACCTTCGGCTTAAAAAAGACATGGAAAAAAATATTTTTAAATCTTTGTTTTTTTCTGTTTCGTGACTTCATTGAGAATTAATTATGGATATTATTTTCAATAATTAAAAGCAAACATATATTTGACATCGTAAAATTAAACTCTTATTTTCATAACTAAAAATCGTGTTTCCTGAAATTACAGTATAAATATGCCACAAAATGAAACACAATACTTACTAAAATTCTTAAGCAGAATTTATTGTAAAACGTAATACAGCACTTCGGTAAAAGCGTATAAAAATACTACTCAAAAAAATTATATAATGAACATGATCTACTTAAACACTTAAAACCTTCTTTAATTTTTCCAGATTCACAAGCCTGCAACTTCAGAACCCTGCATCATTTTCCAGCTGGTAAGCTTTCGTTGTATTACTAAATCCTAACTAAGCTTTCCATTCTAAATTCCCCTTGAATTATGTGTTAATTATTGCAAAGTCCGTAATGCTCCCTTAACCCGGTTATAAAGCTCCACTTAAACGGCTGACTAATCATTATCAAACTAATCCACGATAACGCCTCACTCGCTCATCAATAATACCTTGATCGCTCACATAATGCCACCCTTAAATGTCCTGCTTTAAACAAACAAGGTGTACAGTATCAATACAGAGTTCCACACGATGATGTTACCACAATGCATGCGGTTTGTCGTTTCGTGTATGGACAGGGTTGTATTTGCTTGCCCTGTGATTGAAACATTGCATTTAGTGTTTGATCATCTGTGTATAGAATTTGATATGTCCCGTGTCATTCACCTCCATCGTATTCAATAATCCTTAGTGACCATCAAATTCTGTACATTTAAACAGAGGATTAACACACAATAAATGCATTAGTGTTTAAAAAATGACAAAAGACATTAACATTTTTTGTTAATTTATCAATTCAAAATCGACAGTTTACATTTATTTTAGTTTGTGCATAAGTATTATATAGCCAAAATAAAACCAATTATGGATTTCCTCCTTGTGACTTTACTTCTACTGAGACAGCATAGTAGGGAATAAGTAAAATAAATTTGAAAGAAAGGAATATGAATACAAAAATTTATACAAAACAAAAGATTATAAAATAAAACATTTATCAATACATTTATAACCATGGAGAGAGGTTGAAGATATAAATCAAATCATAATAGAAATATAAATAATAGAGACATGAAATTATTCACAAACCATCTGAGAAATATTCTTTTATGGACCTCTTGTATTTGGTAAGTTCGCAATCGAAAATATCCACCTTGGATAATACGCTATTGTAATTATTGCATAGTCTATTCAGGCAAGAATCCTGCTGAGAGTTCGTTTTGCATTGATCCACCCTGAACAGGACATAATAGCGTGTTGAATGCGCAGGTACATTGAATTGAATATTACTTAGCAACTCTGAGCATTGAATATTATTGTTAACTACTTTATACAGGAATAGTGCATCCTTACAATTATAACGTTGAATGAGAGAAAGTTCGTTTAGTCAATACGCAGCGATAAAGTATTGGGTAAAGCCAATTATCTGATCCTTCCTTCGATATATAATTATAGTTGGTCGATGGATTCATCAATTTAGATATTATTTAAATTTATACTTTTACCTTGCGGTGCTAGAAAACATCACGCGCTCCGTGCTGTAAGCTCGGTTCACATGTTTTTGAGTTTTGCGATTTTTGTTGTATTGTGTATTATAAATTAAAACGACGCGATTTTAGTTTTATTACCAACATATTTATTAGACCATTCCGGTTAACAATAATGGAAGACATTATGAACAGAAAATAAATAATATAGATAAATATAATATAGACAACGTAGAAATGATACAGAATACAAATGATTCGTTTTCCTGTTCAAAATAGGACTGCGGGCCTTTAACGAATAAATTGAAAGAGTTCATAACAAAGTATCAATCAAAAGAAAATGTTTTATGTGGGCGACGGAAAACGTGTTCCTACAAATACTGTTAATGATACTGACATACTTATACTGTGGCATAGAATCATGGTATCTATTAGGAAAATAACACGTGTTCTCGATATATTCTGAGTAACTAATATTTCATCAGGAAATTAACATGGTGTCACTTTTTTAATAGGATCATTTTTTTAATGTTTTATGTGGACGACGGAACACGTGTTCCTACAAATACTGATATTGATACTGATATACTAATATTGTGGCATACCGTCATGATATCTATCCGGAAAAGAACACGTGCTCTCGATGTATTCAGAGTAACTAATATTTCATCAGGAATTTAACATGCTGTCATTTTTTTAATAAGATCATTTTTCTCCTAGATAGAAAAGTACTTAAACAACAAAGAATTATAATAATTCCAGTTATAACAACAATTTAAAGTTTTATCTACAATAATAATAACTTTGTATTTTTATAATACAGTTTTGCAATATTGATTATTGTGGGTAATTCGTTATTATAAGTGCTGAAAAAGGGAAATATCTTTGGCTACTCGTAAAACGTTGATGTATCACAGCGTGTCGGTAAACGGTAATCTACAATCTCTTGGGATTTCGGGATAATAGCCGTTCAAAAGGAAGATTATGTAAATACGAATGATAGAGGGAGCTAATATAAAACAAAGACTTTAACGAATAAGTGTAAGCATAATGATCGTAATGATAATTGGATCTTTTGGGCATGTAGAGCGAATGAATGAAGAAGGGAGTGTAAGGAGAATATATGACGCAATTGTGGATAGTTGAAGAAGTCAGGGATGCTCGAAAAAGACATGGCACGATCAAGTGAACCAGATACTTGAATCGGGCCATGTCGATAGTCGCAATAACAGAAGAACATGTATGAGACGATGTATAAATGTGAATGAGGCAAGGAGAAAAGGGCAAGTTTGGTGGTCTGTCCTCTCTGCCTACCCCTGTTTTATGTGAAACTGTACAAGTCTCAACTGCTCCCAACCATCTAGAGCCAGTAAGACTATGGCATCCCCAATCGGGGTATGTTGTGAGGCTGAAGGTAGTAGGGATGAGAAGGAGACGAGGAGGTTGAAGGTGGGGATGTAAGTTAGTTAAGCGTAAGCGACTGTTGTGAAAATATTTCATTCTACTCATTTAAAATAGAACAAAAGTTTAACAACATCTGAATTATGTTGCATTTAAAAAAAAAACTGAATTTTTTTATACCTATCACAGTCAAATAACGGAACCAAATATGTTTTTTTATAATTTTCCTATGATACTTTGCGATTTTTTCCTTTGATTAAATTTCATGTAATTCTCTTTTTAAGTCGGCACCTGAATAGAGATTATCTTCAAAGGTAACAAATGTTTTTCTAAAACATTAAAAACTTTTGTCCTGGGGAATTATATTAAATGTCAGTAGAAATTCGGAATGCGGGGTCTTGAAAGGAAATTTAGAGTTTGATCATCGGGGTTATGTTCCGCATCACAATTTTTATCGGAGCCGAAATCGTCATGTTTTACGTTTAGGCATTGAGTCTGATTGAATGATTTGCAGTTGCAGTTATTGTTTGACCACCGGGTTCAAAACCAGACAAGTCCCGCTTAACACGACTGTCGGGGCATCACAATGCCTGGAACAAAGCACTAAGTAAAACAGGATAAGTCGCGTGGAATCCTAGTAGACTAAACATTATTGCAATCCGAACAACGGAGACAAATGTGCAGTACTTTGCGACGTTGCTTTGTTTGTACAGAGATCGTGCGGCGAACAGTTGCTTGGGGAATCTGCAAATACCTAATGACCTACATATATATTACAAAAAACCGACCAGCAAACAAAACAAACAAACGACAGGACATATTATATCGCTATTGTACAATGCGCGATAGAACGCGCCACGTACGGGGTCAGAAAAATGGATTGTATCCTCTCTCTACCTAATGAAACTAGGATCGCGTTGCCCCAAACCAAAAAAAAAGTATTATGCACCTTTGTACTCACCCACTTTGGGTATATTGATGATGTAGAGGGAATTCGAGCCCGCACCGATAATTTTCAGATAGATTGGATCACAGGTCACGAAATCACAGTTAAAAAAAATAATCATGCGAACCTAATCACTGCACAAGCAAGGCGATCATCACTTGCAATGATTAGGTTTTCCACAGCGTTTACGGCGGAATCAATATCAGTAGTTACTGATATCGAACGTTCGATATGTAACACTGTGCCTTTTATATTAGGAGGTTAAAATTTGTGGTTGTATGTTATGGTTGTATATAATATGGGCGGTTTCGAAGATTACGTGATTACACGAGATTTTTATATCATCATCATCACTTTTGGCTCTACAACCCCTGGTGGGTCTTGGCCTCTTCAAGAGTCTTCCTCCACTCATCTCGGTCCCGCGCCAGCTCTCTCCAGTTTTATTTTTGTATATTATATTTATATTTTTTATATATTAAGATATAAACACATTATCTTGTAAGATGGTACAGATTATTACGAACATATAAAAAATTCAGTGTCCGTGATCAATAAGTTAATGTTTTCCTCCTGATACCTGACAATGCGAGCACACCGTGAATATTCATGCAAAGAATATGCAATCTTGTTAATCTTAAATTTATTCACATACTTCAAGACGTTATAGGTATATCCCGTCGAACACCATAAATACTTCTTTCGATGAGGGATTTAAGTAAAACAAAACTAAATTAAAATGTATATTTACTTATTTACATAAATATAAATATAAAGTTAAAAAGTATAAAGTATACAGCGTAAAGTTCAAAGTATAATATAGTGTAAAGGTTAAATATAAAGTTAAGTATAAAGTTTAAATTATGTTATAAATATATTATTTTATTTAGAACGTATATATAATATACGTTATAAAGTGTAAGCTTAAATATAAAGTTTAGTTAAGTACAAAGAATAAATAAAATACAATATTGACTTAGATATAACATTCTTTTAAGGTTGTCGAATATTTTACCCAGAATAATACATAAATTAAACGGGGCGGTATAAAGCTTTGGGCCTTCAAAAACTACAACCTTACATTATTGATTATAATAAATTATTCTTTTAAACAGAATGTTTTCGTCAATATCGGATAGAAAAGGTGGATCAAAAATAAAATGATAAGATTACGAATCGTGAGACGTTTTCACATTCGACAGATTTCAGATCAAATACAAATTGGTCCCATAAATATATTGGGTTTAAGCATTGGAAAAACTGATGGCGACTTATCAAATAGGAAGGTACTTAACTCAATTTGTGAGAGAGGTTTATATGATAGCAATATCAGCTTGTTCTTAACTCCAAAAAATATCTGATTGTAAAAAAATGTCAGTCTTTATTTGGTGAAGGAGAAAAAAAACGCATTGTTTATTTTTATAAATTGAAAAAAAAAGTTTGAATGTTTAATTGCATATATATTAAGAACACAAAAATTCCGCACAAGAGTCCCAACTGCTCCCAACCATCTGTAGCCAGTGAGGCTATGGCATCACCAGTTGGGGTATGTTATATGTAGTGGGGAGGGGAATGAGGTGGGGAGGAGTACCTGGCTATTCAGATCTGGTCACCAAACACGGCTAAAGCCATTTTAAGCAACGTTTAAATTCTGAATTTTGGTCTCTCACCAGTACGATACTGTAAGGATCTTCCACTCTGGAACGTGTCGCAAGTATACTATGTATTATTTTAAATTAATAAATCGTAAAATAACACAAATTCATCAAACAAAATTTTCTTGCGGGGGTTGCCGGGATTTGAACCCGCGACCTTCGGATTGACTTACCCCTCCACCGCAGAGGCCTTATTTGATGAATATATTAAACCCCCGCATACCCAATTTCTACTGATTTATAAAAAGGTTTTAATTAACTCTTTAAGTTTTAAATTCCAAAAAAAAAAATAATAATTAGATAATAACATCTGTTATGCCGAAATTTAATTATATAAAACTCCCTCGATAGAAAAAAATCGAAAAATGAGCTCCGAAAATAATTGAAAACACGTTTTGTTCTGTTATTTAATATGTTACAGCAAGAAAAAATTCACAGTGTATCTTTAAATCAAACTAAAGCATTTGTCGAGAGATTTTTACCCTATTTCAAACGAGTCATGTTTTATTAAATATTTTCAGTTAGTTATTATTTTTTTTATACTAGCGCGCTTCCTCTAACATTCGTATTTACATAACTCTCTTTCAAACCATCTTTGAACGCTTACTAAGGGGCCTTAAATGACTGTGTGTTAATATTTTTTTACCAGTATTGGGAGTTGCAAAATCGAGGATTAAAATTAATTTTGAAAATCAGTTTTATTGTCGTTGTTGCCTTAAACTCTATATAATATCTCTATTTATTATAAAGTTTAATAATTATAATGGAAAAAATAATAAATGTTAAATATATTAAATAATTAGCTTAAAAAATAAGTGGTAATTAATAATTACTAAATCAAAATCTGAATCATATATTGGTGGTAATAAATAACTCTTGGTAATCATTTTGCATTGTAATTTTCAAGTTTTGTAAGTCTTTGTACTTCTAATTTTTTATATTCTATTTTTTCGTGTGCATGTTGGCTAAAATATCAAGTTTTCTCCGCTCTACGTTGATGTCTCTTCTGTAGAAAAACTGTTCATTCATCATTAAACCTTAATCTGTAGAAGATGTTTCCATTGGGATTATACTGAAGGCCACGTATGTCAGTAAGCTTTATCTATAAGGTTACGATTTAGTTACTTACGTTGTATTTATTCGAACGGAAAATAAATAAAGATATTTGTTGATTTTATAAAGGGGGAGTGGACAGGCCGAGGAATTTTTAAATTTGTGGAAGAAAAAGTTGGGACGTTCTAGAAAGTCGATCAAATCAATAAATTCATATTTACAAACGACTATAGTATTTTGACGGCTTCTGTTGTCGAGGAATAAGGCTCTCAAGTAGCAAGCCAGAAGTCGCAGGTTCAAATCCCTTTATTATATTTATAAATAAATTTTATTTGGTTGATTTGTGTTACAATTTACTCATTATAATCTTCTTTATATAAAAAAAATCTCTTGTCACGGTGTTTGTGGTCGCACTCCTCCAAAACGGCTCTACCGATTTTTATGATTTTTTTATGTATAATTGTTAGGTATGAGAATAGGTTTTTAAAGTATATTTCATACCGTTAGGTGATTAGGGTGTCCCTATCCAGAAATTTTTTTCCGCTTTTTTGACAAATAACATTTTTTGTATTTGTTTATTATTTGGTATCAATAAATATCTATAACCTTAAATTTTCACCCTCTTACCCCCACACTACCATTTTTAATCGTGATTTTAGTATTTATCTATGAAAAAATTTGACCGTCGTTCATATTTCATACAGAACAAAATTATTTACGTTGTTGAATAACAGATGGCGCTGCATTCGCCTCATCGAACATTCATCCACACATGCGCAAGTCATTCACGAGAAGCGTCGCGACATTTTGACATTTCATTTGGCATTTTTTATGTATCACAACGCAGTGCGTGCATAATTTTGTACGATTTATTTTTATTTATCTGTTTGTGTGCGTGTATTACAGTGAACAATGCCAGCAAGACGCAAGGTGGCCCATTTTGGGCCGTCGAACGAATAAAATAGTAGAGCAGAAAGGACAGACATACAAATCCAACAAGATACCGAAAATGTGCGTCTGGTTAAATCTCAATCTCAAGAGGAATGAGCTCAACGAAATCAATTTCTTTTTTTTTGCTTAAATTTCGGCACACCATGTTTTTCACATGGACAACTATAATTGGCATGTTCTCGACTGGGCAAATCATCGAACTTATTTGTATAATGTCTAACCACGAAGTAATTGCTTCCTATGAAAAAAAAAAAAAAAAAAAAAGAACTTATTTGTGTTAGCTAAAGACGGACTGACAAAAAATATTGTACACTCGGAAGTATTTTGTGTCAGTCCGTTTGCCGGGTCAGCTAGTAATATATATTATATTTGCGGAACGTTCCAGGGTGAAAGATACTGTCAGTATTGCCCTGGTGTAAGACCATTCGAAAACTTTACTTTAAATCGATTGGTCGTATTTGATGACCAGATCTGAATAGGCAGGTTCCTGCCTAAACTGCCTTCAGCCTTGCAACGCATCCCAATTGAGGATGCCATAGTCTGACTGGCTCCAAAGAGTTGTTAGCAGTTGTGACCCTTGTGCGGTTTCACATAAAAAACCGTATCAATATTTGGTTTGTTCTAATATGTAATGTAAAGGAGTGTGTGCCAAAATACATATATGTGACATTTCATCTTCTGGGTGAATGTTTGCATAATGTTTATTTTTATTTAGCTCATTAGAAATTTCTAAATAATCTACTCAATTTGTCTCTTACAAAACAAGAGTAAGTAATGTATTGTGAATCAGATGAGTTATTTCTCATTCCCTTGACTGAAAGAAGGTCTTAAGCCAGTTCAGTGCTTTGATCGTCAGTCTTCATCATTTATCATTTTTTTGCTCCGGCAATACGTCTTGATGCTGTTTCATTTATGAAATGGTTGTGTCATATTACGTTTATGTATGAGCATAAATCTTTCGCGACAAGGTGGCATGTCGGTAGGGATGTAAGGATCACCGCACCGTCTTAACTTATCATTGTATTATAGTTGCCATAGTGTAATCATAGTAATATTTTGATAAAAAAATACTATAACGTGTTTTTTTCGCTAGGTTTTAAAAGGTTTCGTCGCATTATGATAAATGTAATACTTGATCTATATTGCGATATGACTTTTAAGTAAAAGATATTTTTACTAAGACAGAAACATATAAATTCGAAGAGCATTAAGTTTTGTAAGAACTCCATTTTTATGTTTTTACTCTTCATTACAAGCTGCCGCTAAATTTCCAAAGCAGTTTGTCATCGGGTAAGTTTCATATTTGTATTAATAATATTAATTATAACACTAAAGCACACATTTAACAAGAAGTCAAAATACAGAAAATAGATTAAAAAAAAAAAAAAAATTTCAAGTGACTAAAATACAAAGACATAAATTACATAGATAGAACATACTCAAAGGCACACACCATACTTAAACACACACAAAAGGCACACGACATATTTTAACACACTCATGGACATATTTATATAATTAAATGCACAAGTTAAATTTCGGGATGTTGCACGAAGGGTCTGTTTATGGAATATGAAAACCTGGGTCTCGAAGAAACACATATTGTGGGAGAGACGAAACACAAAGGCCGGCAGTGCCACAACGATTCTCATGTGAACATCATATTTTTACCAGTTTTAAGTATGTTTTATTTTTATAAGTATATAAAAGTCATGTGGGGTAGTTTTAGTATTTTGTGACATGCGTCAAAAGATAGTTTGCTAAACTGTCTACAAGTAACGTTGAAAATGTCAAAGGTCAATTCAGCATCATTAAGCAGTTGAGTTCTGCTTGGTGAAAGTTCTTGTTTTCGGTCGGGCACCTGTAAATTAACCTCTTTTGACATAGGTGAATTAAGTATAGTTCTAGAGATTACATTTTTACCTAAAAACATTTACCGGCGGCTTCAAAGGTATTGAAATCAAGCATTCCTGTTAATAACAAGGATGGATATATGCATCGACTGTATGTATGTATATTCTCTTATATTACAAGTAAAGCATAAATCTCTTTTGTACTTTTTTCTATTTGTAGGGTGTGGTTTTGTTCGGAAGGGGTTTCCTCGTATCCCCAATGCGAAGCGATCAGTGACACTATTTCTTCAAAGCCAAAGAAAATTGAAATATCGGTAGAACAAACACAGCTTCCCCAATAGCGCCTATTTTTTTTTTTTTCATTTATTCAAAAAACAGTTTTTACATAAAAAAAAAACATACTCTGCACATCTCACTAGGGCATTCCTGTATCAAGATGTGCAGCTTTACAATAATATCATTTAAAAAAATACATATATAAACTTAAAATAATAACAACATTAAATTTAAACCAAAAAAAGAAAAGTTTATGACACGGTCGTTTCGAGACCGGAAGACAAAAATAAATAAAATTTTAGTAACAAATGTATGCAAAAATGTTCTAAACTTTTCCCTGGGTTCCGTGGAAATAGGGCGATCCATTAAACGCTTTCCACGGACACTTGCGTTTTTGTTCGCAAATCTAGGGGGCAATACCAGAGGTCACTTTTAAACTCAATTTAGGATACAATTGCAAAATTTACACAGGGTTATGCTACCATTTGGTTGACCTCAGAACAAATGCTCTTTTCTGAAAAAAAACCAAAGACGTTTATTTAGTAATAATTTTAAGTAAGAAATACACATCATAAATCATTATAGTTTACAAAGTAAACCCATTATTTGTATTGCGTTTGACACTGAACTGTGAAACAAATACTTTGTAGTATGAAATATTATCACTAACGGCAATAAAATACAACACTTGCATCAAAACTATTAAGATTTGTGGCAGTAAATTGTTGAAGTTTGCAATAGGAACAATGGAAACTTTCAGTTGTTTCATTTCAGTTTGCGCATGTAAACAAGAAGATAAAATTCTGAAAAAACTTACCGCATTTGTGTTCAGAATACAAATCTTGAGTTTCACGAGAAACTACGTACAAATATTCTTCTACAATATCGGGATTTTTCTACTGTGATTCTGTTCTTTCGTGCATTGTATTGGATAATAAATGGTACATTTTCTCTCTGCATTGAGTTTTGTTTTCAAATTCTAAGATCATTGAAAAAGAAATACGAGAAGGGCTCTTGCCACCGAAATAAAATCCATATGAATTAATAAAAATAATGTAAAAAAAAACTTTCACACTATAGATACTACTTTATTCTTGATAACACCTTCAATCATTTTTTGAAAATTTTAAGTTTACAAACTTTTTTTTAACTTACCAATTTAGTATTTTTTATTTGATTTTTATTATATTTAAGCTTCCAAGGGTTATTTTTTTAGTAGCAATCCTATCACACGAACAATTATTTATTTGAAAAATATATGAATTTACAATGTAACATGCATAAATATACATCTAACATAAAATAATAATGGATCCTAGCCCAAGAAAAACAGCCGAAACGGGATCTGTCATTATATTTACGGTATTTGTCAGTCAAATAAGGATTGCAACCAAGCACAAAAATAGACGCCGTGAGGAAAATCCTCCACAAGCGATACGCAAAATACGGAGTTATTTGTTTCACAAGATCAAAAGATATATTTTTTTTCATTTTCCTGGGGGAGAACTCTGAAACAATTTTAACTCAAAATCAGAAAAAAAATGTAAGTTTTACATCAATAAATTAAAGTAGTAGGCTTATCTGGGACAGGTTGTTTCAGAAAATTTAAACAACATATCAGATTTAATAGTTAATTTTCAAGTTCTGTGAAAGTCCTTTTGAAGTTTTGTTATTATATCAACGTGGGCCAGTTGCTTCACATTTAACAAATAGGTAATAACCGTTTTTTTACTTTGTCTATTATAGATGTTATTTGCGGGCGAGCCTCAAAATGTATTTTAAAAGCAAACATATCCACTTGATAAAATCTTCTTCTGTAAAATCAAAATCAGATATCATAATAATAATAATAATAATTGGATAATTTGTATAGCGCCGTTTTTGTGAAAAATCACCTCAAGGGCTCTTATTAACAGAAGATAACAACTAATACATATTGATATAAGTAAGTAAGAACATCAGTAAGTGTACAGCAAACAGAAGGTAAATATTAATAAAATTGCAAAGTAATAACAGAGTGTAGTAATGACGGTGTACAACAGTATGTTATTTTAAATGAATGGGTAAGTATATAGCTGTAAATTAATACTTCCCTAATTGAGAATAAATCGCGTTTAGGGAGGGAGTATTTTTAAAGTATTTCTGTATATACGTCAAATGAATTTGTTTGTTTGTTTGTTTGAGTTATTAATAATGTTATGTGTGTTCCTTTTTGGAGTACCGAAAACCCACGCTAGGTTTCAAAATTAATTAACTCTATAAGAATCTATAAAAAGATATTTGTTGCTTGGCTGTATTTTTAATGATGTTTTCAAGCTCATCTCCATATTTATTACTTTAACGGAGTCGGCCTTCCCTAAACCCTATAAGGGCATTGAAGAAGAGGATAATACTAACAATTGTAAACGAAACAGAACAAGATACAGAAAATAAATTATAACGGTCACAACCAGGAATCGAACCCAGGATCTCTTGTCTTACCGGGACAACGTCTTAACTACTTGACCACTGGGAACTAGTTGCTAAACCTCATATTACATTGATAGTTATATGCATAATCTTAAAAAAAATTTAAGAAAATTGTTCCTCAAAATCATTTTTAATTTTAATTTTACCGGATAACTCATCAAAATGACAATTCAACAAACCTCAATTGATGAAACAAAAACCAGGTTAAATAGGTTCCGTTGGTTAGGTTTATGTATTAGCTGTGAATTTACATCCCCTTTTTAAGGTATGTTGAACTGTCCCTGTGTTGAGTTATCATGGAACTAGCTTCTTTATATATACTCAGTACCTGCTCAGTTAAACAAATCAAATCTTACGTGACGGCTTAAAAAAATCAAAGCGAACTCATTTTACATAATTTATTCCTTTATTAGTTCATTTCACCGGGGTATTTAAGTAAATCTTAAAAATTCTGTGAATAGAGACAACCTGTAAATATTTAGGTCATTAGTGAAAATGTATATAAGCGTTCAGAAAATATGTTGTACATAGGCATAATATTTATAAAAGAATGTCGGATAAACATTCTAGTGTATTCCAAATCAATTCTACCGGCGTACAAAATTCAATTTTTATATTCAGATTGATACATAGTGTTATGTTTGCACATAAGCTTGCAAGAGTTTACTGTATAGTTATGTATGTCAATCACGCGCGGCCGGAAATCAAACATGCACCCAGAGCGTGTAAACACACTAATACATACGCAGGAGCTCGCGACATCACCGCCTGATATTGGTCACGTAGGCTTACAAGTACCTACAACCAATCATATGGCTAAGATGCAAAACGTGTCCTTATAAGGGCATCGGAACAGGCACCAAAAATAGAGGTGGAAGGGACAAGCTTCCCCCCGCAAGCCGGCCCACGCCTCAGTTCACCGACAGACGCGTAGCAACCAACATGTTCGAGACGAGTCCGTAATTAGCAGTTTTACCGCCGACCTCGCTGAGCTCCACACGATGTAGAGTTCAAAGTTAACATTACCGCCAAATAAGTGACGCCGTAAATATGGATCGGCGGAGTTGTTTCATCTCGCGGACCGCTGCTCGAGTACAAGTTCTCAGCTTCAAAGGGACCCCCAGAACCACAGCCGACTTGTTGTAGAGCTGTGTCCTGTCTCCATCTGCCGATGGCCACCAGCACGTAACATTATATAATTGGGTCATGTCTCCTCCGTCCGGGCCACCTGCTGTCCACGGCCCAGACACCGCTGCTCACCAAAGCCGGGTCGTGAAGAACCCCTTGGCGAACCGACCCGTGCTCCAGCTCTTCCACGTCGTATCTGCCCTTGCAGCGAGCCGCCTACCTCGGTTGATGTCGGCCGCCCTTCCTACCGTCCACGCCAGGCTGAGACCAGTGAACTCGTAGACCCCTGCCTCAGTCCTGGGCGTCTGCCGCCCTAGCCTGTTGTGTGGAGCCCCTTGGCCCTCCAACCAGTGCCCCCGCCCTGCTCCATCGTCTCTGCGCCTCCAGCCGCCGCCTTGGCGCCCCCCTTCTGCATCCATCCATGGCACCTGCCCTGGCACCTGCCGACCGTCTCACCGCATCCGCCGTAATCCACGTGAGCTAGTATTATACCTTGTCCATCAGAGCCTAGATTCAGTAGATCGCCAATATTAAGGATAGGCCTTAAAAAAGCTTTGTACCTTTCGTAGACCTGTTGATAACCTGTATTACCTGTACAATAAACACTCATATCAAGAGACTTGTTTCATTTGGGAAATTGACTATATATAATCCACACCCTGAAGATTGGAGTACAAGCTCAGCTTGTGTACTCACCTATAGTATATTACTTGGCTTGAATGCTAATGTAACCAACTCATAACTATAAGTTACGTTATCAAGCGCTAATGTAACAATTGGTGAAATTCCACTTTCAGCTTGAATGTCTCCGGGTGGTTGTGGTTTTCTATCCAATATATCGCATCGGCGAACAGGAAGATGAAATATACGGGATTATACAAGCCCCGGGCTCCAACGTCTCGAGATGCTAATTTTAAATGTTGCCCCGGGCAATTAAGGTTAGCACGTCTTATTTTTCTGAAAGTTTTCTTTGCCATGAGGGATCGCAGGAAAAAAATTATTCACAGTCCAACGTAAATGCTCGATTTTTTTAGTGCACGTTTTCATTGTTAGAGAAAATTTTTGAGTTTTTTCCTCGTAAAAATGGGCCGGATTTTAAGTGTTGGGCATACGATTTTGCAACACATGACATGCCCGGTAAATCAGTCGGTCCGTATCCTCGCTATGTGCCACATTCCTCACTCAAATTTAAGCGGACTAAATTGGCCGCTTAAGCCTTGGTGGAAGCCGCAGAATAGTTTATATTTTGGACGGCGAGGCGCTAGCAGTAACAAACCTCAAATATGACGTTTACGTGATAATTACGTAGTTCCATCTTACCGAAATACACGTGAATTTCCTGATTTTATCAGTATAGACTATTATATTCATCGAGCAACGAGGGGTGTTGATGTGACTAACTAATATTAAATCTAAAATAGACAAATAGTCTGGTAATGTATTTAAATAAATCTTTTTCAACGTTCTGATAGTGTTTTGAGCGGTCTGTTCGTCATATTTTCATAAATGCATTAACTCCAGCCAATAAATACTATTTCAAATTCTATCGGCATGGTCCCCACTTCAATGTGGGGAATTTAATCAAAAAAATCAAAATCCCGCCTAAAAATTTTGATATTTTGAAAGCTCTCGATCTCCCGATGACAGTAGAGAGCACAGATGTACCTTTTACGTAGACAGTACTTTGGTTTTGCATAGAAAAATTAAACACATTCCTCTATTAAAATCAAAGACAACACGTGTAATATTACTGATATCTAGGCTTCTGACCTATATACGGATTATGTTCCAAGCCGCGCTACGCTCAACACTCCACATATACTCGTATACCGCGCCATAACATACATGCCAATATTCTTGTGCGAAGTTTTTACGGGTGGTTCTTGAGACACTAGACGCCGTTGGAGGGTTAAGATATAATGTAAGGTTCATGTTTTGTTGTACGAATAACCATTTACAATAAAACTTATATGGTTATCGACGAATCGACGTACTAATGTGAATGTATTTAAAAATAATCAAATTTGTCTCTAGATTTCCTTGATTAGGCTTAAAACACGTTGTATAACTAGCTACTAAAAGATGATTTGATATTAAAAACTCTATGAAGCGATATCACCCACATTTTAGACCTGATATCAACGTTTCAAATAAACGTAAAGACAATGCGGGAATTGTCAAGAAATTCGATCTGCAAAACTGTATTTGACCTTTTCAACGGGGAAAGTTTTATGTAGCAATCGCTGTAAGCGGAACTTTTTCAATATTTCCCGATAAAGTTAAAAACAGTCACATGGTTCCATATGATACAATATAATACAGATTGTTTAGCGTTTTGAAAGCTCGACAAAATTTAAGATTTTTTTCGATAAGTTCTTCAAGAGACCTACACCATGAAAAAATTAAGAAGGTTTTAATAATTAATAATTACCACTGAATTTTGACTTATGGATCCGACTGCGAGCCATTTGCGAGGGATTTAGGGCATCTGAGGAGTAAGGCTCTCGAACAGCAAACCGGAGGTCGCGGGTTCAAATCTCTGCGTGCGCAAGTAAATTATATGTTATTGATTTGTGTTATTCCTCAATTCAATCATTTCAAATAATATAAGACACATTTGCGGTACGTTTCTTAGTTGAAAATACTTTCGGTGTCACCCTGTTGTTTGACCTTTTTGCTTTGGCCGTGTTTGGTGACCAGATCTGAATAACCAGAAACTTTATTGTTTTCCTCTTACACGTCTCCTTTCCATCCCCAATGCTTTCAGCCTCACAACACATCTCAATTGGGGATGTCATAGTCTCACCGGTTCCAGGCGGTTGGGACTGTGCAGTATTAACATAAAAACAAAAACAATAAAGGGCGCGCTATCAAAACCTAAAATGTGATGCAGCCGTATTCAAGGTAGAACTCACTGGTCGTAACATTATTAAATTATATAAGAAATTCCTGTCGTAATATGTATAAAACATTACGACTCTTACGCATGAAGCAGCTTTCATGAAGGTCTGGAATCCTTTTAGTTTTTCCTGAACGCCACTGACCAACAAAGTTTGTCCCTCATCCGAAGTATGCTTTTTTCATATGTTTTCATGTCAGTAACTTTTATTTATCTTTTCATCAAGGTTCCTCCAGGCGGACCTGTACTATTCGGGTCGTAAACCCATCACTTCTACAAGGTGCCTCCAGGTTTCCCTGTCCCAATCGGGTCGTGGACCCATCACTTCGAAAATAGCGACCCATCACTATATATGTCCCTGTCAAAGTAGTCGATCTTAGAGAAAACTGAACGTGGATAGCTGGACGGTTTGGAGCTATACTATAAAGTGTTTTTTTACTAATTTTATTGTGAAAATACCGGCATCACCATGGAATAAGTATTCTCCGCAGTATGTTTAGTGCCAGGGGCAAGAATTTACTTCATAGAAAGAAGTAGATAAGATTCAGGCAGAAAACACAATATAAGCAATGTAAAAATAAACACACCTCGCCGTTGAACAAAGCCACTAAAACACCCCTCTTTGGAGCATTAAGAAGTGCGCTGCTGTAATGGAACAGTTCAACGTTTGCGGGGGAGAACAATACATTTATGTTGATGGGATTTTAAACAGGAGGCTGAACGAAGATTTAACCTAACCTCACCATTTTCGCACCTTCACTTCTAAAGAGAACTAATAATTGTTTCAAAGTAATCGATATTTTTTTTGTATGTATTCTACAGTTGTGTGCGGACCATCAATTAAAAAAAACTATAATATATGTAAAACCTTAATTTTACTAGAGACGATTTATTTGGGAAAAGGGAATTAGTGTGGAAAAACTGAGAGGCAAAGGCAAGAGATAATGAAAAATTATGGTTATAGGTATTATTTCAATTATATTATTAATTTTTAAAGACTCTAAGCACACACCAATATTACCAATATGTTTTTAATTAAGAATCATTTTGATTTGCTTAACTAAATAAAGTTTGTCAAATTTTTATCCTTGCAACAGGTCAGCAGATCTAAATGTTAGTACTAATCGTCTAACGAACTTTCTAGATCGCTCTTTTCGTGTAACTGGCGCTCATTTGGAATAAACTTCCCTCTGCTCTTTTCTAGATCGCTCTTTTCGTGTAACTGGTCCGCTCATTTGGAATAAACTTCCCTCAGCTCTTACTAATCTCCAGAAGTTGGATGAATTTAAACGGGCTTTGAAAACAAAACTATTTAAAAAATCCTACCATTCATAAATCTTAACTTCTTTTCTATATTTTATAATTAGCCAAATTCTCAAACTTCCGGCAATTGTTTGGTTTCGGTTGCTACCTTATTGTTACTTTTTTAAATGTCTACTCAGAAGATTTTCATTTCCGTGCACAAATTGCCTCCAATTTTATTTTATGTTTTAGTTATGATATTCTTGTTTTGTCCAGTACTACTTTTATTGTCATTCTATTTTTTCATCGCTTTGTATAAAATGTACATTTAATGTTATATTATTAGATGTGTATTGGGTAAGGCGCACTGTAATAATAATTTTAAGAACATGACCACTAATGGGTTTTCCAATAAGAGGTGTTATTTTGATATTCAATCGTAAAATATCGATGTTTTCATTGCTTTTGTGGCATGTAGCGCCGTTTTGTTGAAAGTAAACGTTTTCCAGATCAATACCATCCAATTCCGGCCATAAAAAATCATTGATTACCCCTCGATAGCGCAATCCATTCACCGTAACTGTTGCTCCAGCCTCATTTTCGAAAAAGTAAGGTCCAATGACTACGCTGGACCATAAACTGCACCAAACAGTCACACGTTAAAGATAGAGAGGCTTTTCAACAATAACTCTTGGGTTTTCCGAGCCCCAGATGGGACAATTTTGCTTGCTGACGAAGGTGGAAATGGGCCTCATCACTCAAGATGATTTGCATTTGATTCACTCAAGTGAATTTTAATAATTTCAATGCATTGTTAAAGCAGCTATCGTTCCATTTTTATCAATAACGTAGTTTCTACTTGTCAAAAGTTAATAAATGGCAGCTTCAAAAGTAACATCTACCGAAATAGCGGGCTATTCAAAATAACACCTCTTATTGGAAAACCCTGTACTAAATAACCGTTTTTATGTTTCTTATAGTAAAGCACACTAGAAGTGAAATGACACTAAACTACGCTATATAAATGCTATTGTATTATTATTATAAAAGGGCCAACAGCAAATAAGTTCTGGTATTATGTGCGCCTACAACGTTATAAATATTAAAGTGAGTGAACAATGCCCTTGAGGTGATTTTTCACAAAAACAGCGTTATACAAATTGTCCAATTAATAAATAAATATAATTAACATTATCTCATTTTTTAATGCATAAAGATACGTTGTTAATTATTTTACACAATGTGTAAATTGTAAATAAATATTTTAACGTAATACTAATATGTAAAACACCCGTTCAAAGCAACTTTTACAGGACATACATATTAAGATTGTTATTTTAAAATAAACTTAAATATTAAAACATACAGATCAACGAGGATTGATAACATATTTCATTTAATTAAATTTTAAAAAGAAGTGAGGTTAGAAATCACCTGACACTATTTGACTTGTTCTATGCAACTTCATAATGAAAAATGCTGTTTGTAAAATGATGGAGGACTTGGCTAGCAAAGATTTGAACCCGCAAAGCCTTATCGGTAACTCAACGCTTTGTGCTAATCGGACAATAACCGGTTTAATTTATAATATATCTAATTTCGATCGAAATAATAATTTTTTAGCAGAGCTTGTCATATTTTTAAATTCCGGTTGACAAGATTTTTGCCTCTTGATACATAAAATACATATAATATACGTCATATCGCACCATTGTCACTCGTCCCAAGAGTAAAAATATTGATGGAAAAAAAGATTTTAATAATAATAATTTTAACAATCTCTATGTTACTGAACGTTTTAACATTTTAGATACTTTTGTTTAGAATTTTAACATTAAATCGTGCGAATAAAAAATGGAGTGAATTCCACATTCCTTAGAAAAATCATAACAGAAGGTACGCCAAGAAGGCATTTAAAACTCTCGTAGCGAGTTGGTTTTTAGAGTTTATGAACACAAAATAAATACTCTCCTTATTTTGTTTTATTTAAAAATTCCTAATTCTTTCTGTCATTCAAAATCCTGAAAAATCCTTCAATCTAGAAGTTATATTTAGAATAATATGATTTCCAAGAATTTCTTTTTCCCTTAGTAAATATTTACTGCGAGTTTGGTGTCCCATAGAAAAGTAAACTCAATTATTTATATTTTTAAGGTTGAACAAGCCTTTTTATTGTATTTATTTAAGCCCTATTTTTGTGAATTACCAATTAACTTTTAATTTTTAAATAAACTTCGTTATATTATAAGACAAGCTGATGTGTACCCAGCGTTGCTGGGGGTTATCCTTAGGGGATAGGCAAATCCCACATAGATATACATTTTTAAAGGCCTTTTTAAGATGGGATTTTTTAGCTCTTTAGAAAACCCTATCAAAATCCGTTGTGTAGCTTAGAAGAACTAAGCGCATAAACAGACAGACTCGGATAGCCAATTTATTTTATACTATTTAGAAATTAACGAGTCTCAAGAAAAATTTAATCACAGGGATTCCGTCAATTGTTACAATATTGAAATTACAGATTATACATTTGAAATAAAATTGGATTAGGAACGAATTTACGTCGAAGAAACAGTAGATTTTAACTGCCTCTGAAAAAATTTATCTAGATGTCTTTTTTATATCTGAAGCCCAAATTTTGAGTAGGACTATATCATACCAATCTAGGGAATTTCTAAGTGAAGAAAGGAAATAACTAAGGAATTAAATGTCTCACCAATGACGACTAGTCACTTCAAACTGTCTTTCTAATGGTGAATAACAATTATATGTGCTCTACTATGGAAGTTTTTGTCTGATCTCTTCATAGCAACGAATTTAGTACAGCATTATTAGATTCTATCTGCAATTTCTCTATCACGACAGTAAAAGCTCATTCCTGGAACACGCGCTGCATTGCCAGTATTCGTACTTCGTTCGCTGTCTGCATAAAACTTGCGATATATTTTAGTTTCACAAGGCACAAGTTATGCAGAATACGGGATTCAATGTGCCGACCGCCGCATGTTTCTACTTTCTGCACTAGTTCTCTTGATAGAACTCTATCGCAAGGGTGGAATTATTAGACTTCTCGAAAATATACAAATAATAGTATTCACGTGGTGGGGAAACGTGATGTTATGCTCGTGATATATGGAAAATACATCGTAAAAGTTGTCATAAAAATGGTACGTATTCAAAATATAAAAACGGTTTATGTGGCGACGCATTTATGTTATTGGATCTGAATTGATAGGTCGCCGGTTAGAGTACTTACGATAATTGTCTGGATCCAGTAAGACTATCACATCCCTTCTTGGGGTAGGCTTATTGTAAGACTGAAGGGAGCGGAGATGGCAAGGCGATGGGGTTCTAGGAATTCACTGCGAGAGTAATAATAGGTCACTATCATTTTTTTAAGTGTTTTTTTTTAATGAAATAATTTTATCTTTATTTACGCTTTTCAACGGCTTTTACGATGAATTAAGCGTTAAAAAAATCACGTTAATTGTGGTCGGTGAATTGCGGGCACTGAATTAACCTGATACCGGTGAAGAGGAAATTTTAGAAATACATTCAGATCTGGTTATCAAACACTGCTAACGCGATTTCAAGCAACAATCAAGGTCTTTGTTTTATTTACTTCCGCATTGAATCAAAATTAGTTTACGTGTGTTGGTGATCAGATCTGGATTTTCATAAAACCAACCATCCCGTTGCCCACCTTCTTTCCCTTTTATTCTTTCTTCAGCTTAGATACTACAGTTTAAACTCCCGTGCTACTAGTGTACGTCACGAGAAGTAACATTCTTACGTATGTAGTTTTAATTAACTTTAGTATATTAAGGATAATTGTAATAGTAAGAATTTTCGCGTCGCGAATTTTTTTGATCGTTTTTTTCCTTTTTTATATAAAATTGAAATAGAAAACCATAATAAAAAAATGTGACGCAACATTCCTTTAGAAGTAAGCGCCATAATTTTGTAAAGGAAGTCTGAAATATTCTTAAGAAAATAAATACCACACAAAATTATTTTCTGTCTTCTCAGAATTTTATATCAGCAAGTCTCCGAATAAACATTTTTATTACAGGAGAATTGGTTAGAACTGAATAGAAAATCCGTAGAAGTGCGATCTGTACCGATTTTTTTTTTAAATCTGATGTCGCAAATTTATTAAGTTTTTTTTTAATTCTGATCATCGCTCTAAAATTGTGTTGGTAATTTTAATATTTTATTTCATAATTTTTGATTTTTAAAAATTTCTAAAACCGAAAATTCCTATAACGTCATTACTCTTAGAGATATGTAGAGGTATTGCTCCGATTAAATATTTATATCTTTTACTAAACGATTAGGTACATATCTCACAATGAGATTCTGGCTGAAATAAATTTGTTTATACCAGAGTCTCACCCTCGAAGACGTCGGCATAACCTCCATTACGTTCATGAACTCACCCATGGGGAGAGCCACGTACTTCCTAAATGTACTTAGTTAATATGGTGTAATATAGTGCTGCTAGGGTGGCTTGTGTCTCCTCTCCCAGTGCTTGCTCCTTGTCCACTCTGAATAAGAAAATACGCTTTAAATACCTGCCAAAATATAAACCATAAAAATATAAGCCATTTATAAAAAAAATAAGCAAATAATTAAGAAGCATCTAGATACATCATATATTAAAGAAATATTCTTGATTTCTTCATTCTACCTACAGAGTCTAGTATTGACGTATTTTATGTCTGCATAAAATTAATAAAAAACCACCAAAAACAAAAGTGAATGAGCTTAAAGTACTCAACTATCGCGAAACGAAGACCTTGTATCAAACCAGTGCATTTTTACGTCGTGAAGTTGCTCTTTTTCAATGTTTTTGTCTTCACAAAAAAACTGACACAACTGTCAACCTACTTTGAAATAGGCCAGGCCCAATAAAACACAAAAGTGCACTCTTTAAAAAAAATTATGTCGTATCACATTATATAATCAATATTATCCACTGCTTTTTTATATTAAATTCACCATGAATACACTGTGCATCGTATGTGATAAAAAAAAATGAAAATCCATTTATTTCAAATCTTGTGCTTTTGTAAAAACGCCCACCATCTTATTTGCGCAGAGATTGTGGAAACCTCACGCTGTGCAGCTAGAAAGTTACAATGGAAATGCAAAAAGTGCTAAAAGAACGTAAAAAAGAACAAAAGTAAAACTTCGTTATGAGAGGCGTTAAATAATCAAGAGCCATCTATTGTTAAACTTGCCAAGCAGAAAATACAACCATCAAAATCTGCAAGCATTCAGTCAAGCGGCACTGAAAAATTTTCAACTTCAACCATAGATGGCACAAATCAAAATAAAGGTTTTCTATCTTCTGAATTATTTATAAAGGATCTATCCAATTTTTAAACAGCTCTAATGGAATTCGTGGAACAAAAATTTGACTCAGATACCCAAAAATATGATTAAATCATCTAGCAAAACAAAGAAATCATAAATTCAATCAATTTATATCGGGTTAACACGATGAATTAAAAAATGCATTGTCGAGATTGAAACATCACAGCAATGAGTCAATACAGATATAATGGAAGTAAATATGTATAATTCTGTCCTACAAAACATTATTTCTAAACAAGATGAGAAAATTGATCGACTAGAGTATTATAGTCAAATATGCAACACAGATATAAGAGGTGTTTCTGAATCAAGCGTTGAAAATAATATGGAAGTACTGAAAAAAATATCCAAAATTATCAACTACGAAGGTGCAGCCACACCATTTCATTATGAAATAACAAAAATCTACAGATTTGGACCAAAACTTTCAGAAAAAAATCCAGGTCCATTATAGCGACGTTAAACAGCATTCAAGCTCGCGATGAATTCCTAAACAAAATAAAGAATTACAAGAAATCTACTACGATCAACACTAATAAACTAAACACAATTGACCTTGGGCTATCGCAAGAAAACAGACGCATTTATATATCAGAACATTTAACACCAAAAAAAATCTTTTATCTCAAACAAAAAAAATTGCAAGAGATAAGACTTCAAATACTATTGGTCGAATATGATTTAAGATATTCACGGCCAAAAGTATTTTTGTTATTTGTTTTTGGGGTATTATGCCGTGTTGCGCTAACTACTTCTTTAGCCAACGTTTCGGACAGCATTGCAGTGTCCATCATCAGGGCAGATGTGTTATTTTAAATAAAAATAACACATCTGCCCTGATGATGGACACTGCAATGCTGTCCGAAACGTTGGCTAAAGAAGTAGTTAGCGCAACACGGCATAACACCCCAAAAACAAATAACAAAAAAAAACTATTGTTACATTACATCTATTGGTCGAATTCAGGACGTATTTTACTGAAACAAACTGATACCTCAAAAATTATTACAATTACCAATGTAATGGATCTCGATCGAGAAAAACGTCAATTAATATGACTAATGATACAAATGATTTCATCGCGTGCTTCATCACTAGATTCAACACAACATCGCCAGTTTCAACAGTGATTTCATCGCGTGCTTCACCACTAGATCCAACACAACATCGCCAGTTTCAACAGTGATTTCATCGCGTGCTTCATCACTAGATTCAACACAACATCGCCAGTCTCAACAGTGATTTCATGGCGTGCTTCATCACTAGATTCAACACAACATCGCCAGTTTCATCAGTGATTATTACATCGCATGTTTCATCATAAGTTCCATTGCATGTTTCATCACTGATTTCATCACAGGTTTCCTCGCTGAATTCATCACTGGATATATATATATATACTTTTTTTATTTCTTTTAAATTTACAATATCAAATATTGTAAATTTAAAAGAATGAAACAGCTATCACAGTGATGATAACTAAAATACTAGCAGAATTTAATAATAAATAATATTAAATCTGATTGACATTAAATTTAAAAAAATAATAAAAATCACACATACATAACAGAAGAGAATAATATTATCCATGGGGGGTGTGGCGATCTATCCTGTCTGCCAACACCTACGGAGTCAATTTCAGGAAATAGAAATGGAAATTTGAGCTTACTCCGTCACACGGACACGCCCGCAAGACACTTCTGTCAGTTTATCTCTTCAGTGGTAGTCAGTGTGTGACGGGGATTTACGGTACACCTGCCTCAAATCAGGCCCCACCTGTCTCGAATCAGGCCCCACCTGCCGGAGTCGGTGGTTCTGTTTCTTATTTTTTCCTCATATTGATTTAATGTCAATCCCACAGGGAAGTTTTCTTTCTTCAGAGAGGCTTTTAATCACTACACGTGACGTACATCGGGACTGCCGGTATTTCTTTTTAGTATCGGTTCTCTTTTGGGAGTCTATCCTGGCGATGATTTGATCGTAATCCTCTATGATTATGGTAACAACCCTTTTCCAAGGATCAAAAAAGATAGTTTTAATACATCAAAATCACTTATTGAATCCACTCGTAATTTTAAAGAAGTTTGAATACATTATTATACAAGATGTTAAGGGACTAATTTGGAATAACTTAATGAGTAAAACCCTAAACTGTAATATGTAATTATTGAAGACAATATCAGCGACTCTGAAACGAAAATTTGAAACAAATTTTAAAATCTTTGAAAA
Organism: Hesperophylax consimilis; assembly: GCF_061612785.1. NCBI lineage: Eukaryota > Metazoa > Arthropoda > Insecta > Trichoptera > Limnephilidae > Hesperophylax > Hesperophylax consimilis. The sequence continues at coordinate 27,220,709 of NC_142843.1, read as the reverse complement.
GACGACCTAGATGCGACCGTATCATTTACTGATGGTTTTTTCAAATTTTCTTTTGAGTTTCGCTAATATTGTCTTCAATAATTAAATATTTATTTTTGTCTATATCATAGACATATGAATATTAGTAGACCTGCCCTAAGTGATTAAAAGCGTATTATCCCCACTCCCCATACCGGTTCCATTGGAGCCGGCTGGGCTCGCGTATGGCCTCAAGTGAAATTTGAAAACGTGACGTCATCATTCTTGTGCGAACTATGGTCGAGGCATCATCGGTTCATTTTACGAAATAACACGGCATACAACAATAACATTCAATGACAGCTGTCGTGTTTTTATTTCACTCTTGAAATATCTCAAAATAAAATAAAAAATTCTAGCTAAAATCTAAATATCTATATTTTAATAGCTTTAATAGTGAAGTGAAGTTATACTAATTAATATTTCGTGCCAAAATGACTACACGAGCAACTGCAAAAACACTAAATACTACGGACACCCAACTCCTCCAACTTCTTGACAAAAAGTTTGAAGAATTTAAGGTACAATTTCTGGAAATCATCAGAAACGAGTATAAAGAAGAAATCGAGGAATTAAAAAATAAAATATTAACTCTAGAAAAAAAAATTGATACGAAAAAAAACAACAACCTTGAAAAAACTCTGGAACAAAACGCCGTAATACAAAGTGAATTTAAAGAATTACAAAAACAATTGGATGCTAACGAACAACACGCACGCATTAATAACATAGAGATCATTGGGATACCAGAAAAAAAACAAGAGAACCTGACGGAAATTATCAAAAGGATCTATTCAGAATTAAATATAGTAAGCGACGACATTGAATACGCCACCCGAGTCACCCCCAAGGAGAAGATTGAAGGAAGACCGCGGAATATTATAGTAAAACTAAAGGGCAGGAATCAGAAAGACGAAATCATAGCAGCAATCCGGACAAGAAGGGGCCTAACAGCAGAGGATATTAACTTTAATGGAAAACAACGGATCTATATAAATGAACATTTAACTCATAAAAACAAAGTACTCTACAAAAAGGTCAGAGAGTTTACCAAAATTAATAAATTCAAATTCTGTTGGATCAAAAATTGTAAAATTTATGTAAGACTTAATGAAAACACAAATCACCATTGCATAAATAATTATAATGATCTAGAAAAACTAAAAACATACAATATTTCCATCAACTAACTTTCAATATCGACATCTTCATTTGCGAATTTACTAAATATAAAATGACCTTAAAAGAGTATTTCACTGATGTTTCTTGAATTGATGTTTCTGATGTTTATGTTTCTAGTATTTATATATTTATAATCCTGTTATGGTATGATTTATATGCACAACATTGTCTTCTTATGGTTATGGTTATGATATGATTTATATGCACAATATTGTTTGTATTCTTATGGTTACCAATGTATCGATAATCCTTTATGTTATATAAATTTTAGTTTTTTTTTTTTTTTCCCCTTTATTTTTGTTGTATTATTTTGTTCTATTATTTTATACAATTCTTTTATTTTATATAATTATAACTTCACATTTCTCATAAATTTAATTATTTCTTCTAATGCTGTCTTACGTAAAGTCACAAGGAGGAAATCCGTAATTGGTTTTATTTTGGCTATTTCACTTATGTACAATCTGTAAAAATATAAACTGTTGATTTCCCAAAAAATGAATAAATAAATAAATAAAATGTTGACTTGTGATGAAAACTTGAAAAAATAGATGTGAAAAAGAGAATAAACCCAATTGTCGTATTACATTCCATAAGTAAGCATTATTTTACTTTATTTTAAGCTTATTCACACCGTATTATATGGATCAGTTTTAGAAACATATACTATCACATCACAATGTAGCGATTCTCAAGTGTGCTCATCGTTGTTTACTGGGGTAAGTAAATTATGAAACATTTGTAAAAGTGTCTTAACTAAATACTCTGAAACTAACTACGACTCTGCAAACAGAAGAAATTTACTTTGCCGAATTTGGACTTCGCAAATTAGTTCATAACGTGGCGAGTAATTTGCGCTCCCATGTAAAAATGTCTATTCATTCAAAAGCAGATTTTACTTTTAAGAACTAAATGGTGATATTATAATGCGAGATGCCTATTTACTGTCAGATTGATTTATTGACGAATCACAGTCAGCTTAACCCCCTTCGTTCTTCAACAGTTGATTTTACCCCTCGCCATTATCTTCTCGTCTATTAATTCCTATGTCTGTGGTCTATATGAACTTATTTGTCTGTTCTTAAAATGTATTCATTTTTTGTTTACTTTCTAAACTTCTTAAGAAAACACTAAAAGTGTTGTACTGTAAACGAGGTTCTTTATTTTATTCAAGAAAATTAACTACAGTTATTTTCTTATTTTTAATACTGTTTTCTATTTGTTCTTAATGTTGAAGAATGTTCGAACTTACGAATATATAAAAATGTCAATACAAGTTATTTTAAAATGTGGATCCAGTCTAAAACGTGAAGAATGGGTGGAAAGCTAGCCTACGCAAGCGTTAGAATGTTTTTATAACAAAAAGTATCTTCTTAAATATCACGTTCCAGTCCACAATAAATTCAATCGATAGAGTTAAGCATCTTCGTGATATGCCATTAATTTTTGGGATTTATCGATTTTTTAAATATTATTTTTATGTATAAAATCTGCTTTTCCGCTATGGTATGGCGGTTCTACGGTCTACGCATTAATCTTCGAGGCATGAAGTTGCGAGATAGATTCCCGTTGATATTATTTTATTTTAAATTTGAATTAATATTGTACGGGACGTGTTTGGCTGTATAAGAAAAGACACTGACACACATCAGCCCTCAACCTGGGTAATGATTTAAGTAAAAAAAACCCTGAGGCGTTCTATCCAAACCATCATAAAAGAAAGAAGATTCAAATCAAAATTCACATTTTAATTAGATGTATTATACTGGTATAGAGAACGTACAAAGAAATGTAGCTTATAGGTACTTCCTATTTCTTACAGCCAACCCAATTCACAAGAAATAGTTAAACATATGTATTTCAATACAACTGGGTTTTAATACACAGAGAGAAACTGAGACAATCGGAATTCTTTCAGCGATAATTTCAGATTGGAGCACATTGTGCATCATCGCACCATACGATACAGCAAATGGCGCAGGCAACTTCTGCAGCAGTGGTCAGTTCAATTGGTAGCCAGCAGGAATTGGCCAGCCTTTAGGTGATCAACAGCGGTGGCAAGCAGCAGGAATTGGCCAGCCTTTAGGTTGTCAGCATCAGTGGCTAATTCAGTCGGTAGCCAGGAGGAATTGTCCAACCTCTAGGTTGTCAGCATCAGTGGCTAATTCAGTCGGTAGCCAGGAGGAATTGGCCAGCCTTTAGGTTGTCAGTATCAATGACCATTGGAGGGGACCCACCCTTTCCCGACTGCTGTGTGAGGAAACTGATTGTTTAACCTCCTTAGCCGCACACGTCAGGACTCTAATTTTTTTTTTGTAAAAAGAAGCTACATTTATTTTAAAACGAATCTAGACCCTCCAATGTCCCTGCATGCATGATTGTTAGTACGAAATAATGTATGCATACTTACATTAATAGTAACACAAAATAAGAACACATATGAAATGTGTTCGCCTGGTGGTTTGGCATCTAAAATTAAATAATAAATAAGGAGCACAAATTTTATAAGTGGAAGTATGATTGAAACATAAAAATATACAAGCCGCGTATCGAGGGCAGTTTACCCCACTATCACGGGGCGGTCCCGGCAAGAATGAGCGTGGCAAGCGGCCTGGCCACAACGATCCCAAGCACCCGCGTCCCTTAGCCAGTTTTCCGAGAGTACCCTCGAAGAAATGTAAATGGGGGGAGGGGGGGGGGGAGATACTCCCAAAGACCCTAGGGAATGAAGTGAGCCTCAGGTCACCGGAGGCAGGACGGAAGGGGACCGGGCTCGCGCAAACATTCCCCAGGCCCGCTCATGATGCCGGGGGAGGCACCCGTGGTTCGTGGGACAGCCGCCCCGGATTAATGTCACCTTACTGGATGCAGGAACAGGGTCTATCCGCCCCCGTGGTGGGGAAATGAACAATACAGTACGATAGAGTTCAGTTCGACAACCTATTCATAAACCAATTTGTTAGTAACAAATAAAAAGGCAAATAACAAACGTAGAAAATAAGTTGTGATCAACAACAAATTGACCGTTCATAATAGAAAAAAAAGAAGGGAAAAATAGATTAACATAGTATTAAAGAGCTAAAACACAAAAAGAAACAGTATTATCATTATCAACGCGTTCCTAATAAATAAATAAGGCCCAAATTCAAAAGTAAAAGAAAGAATGTGCATAAAAAAAAACAGTGTAAAGAATTGGCAAAAACGGTGTAAAAAGCCAGTATACACAATAAATGAATAAGAAATAATAAAACAAACAAATAAAATAATAAATGCATTGCGATCATGCCATAAGACAAAGAAAGTAAAACCAATGAGTATATAAAAATAAAAATAAAACATAAAGCAATCGCGCATAAACAATATTAAATTTGTTATAAGAGGAGTAACCGTGGAGTGACAGGAACAATACGCTTGGCACCTGAAACAAAGATGATTTTAATCTAAATCAGCAACTCTAAGCACAGGCCATCTCTCTACCCAGGACTTTACAAACTTTTTGAAGCATTCAAAATTTTCTCTGTTCAACACGAGATCGGCATTCCATGCCGGTCTTGTAATCCCTCTCAAGCCATCCAACATTTCCTCTCGGGCATCCTTCATCAACTCGCAGTGCCACAGAATGTGCTCGGCTGTCTGGTTAGTGTCACCACATGAACAGTTCGGATGAGGAGACAAGGCGAGACTAGTATCAATGACCAGCAATCGGCAGCAGCAGAGATTGTCCAACCTCTAGGTGATCAGCAGCAGTGGCTAATTCAGTCGGTAGCCAGCAGGAATTCGTCAGCCTTTAGGTTGTCAACATCTGTGGCTGGTTCGGTCGGTAGCCAAGAAGAATTGGACAGCCTCCAGGTTGTCAGCATCAATGTCTAGCAATCGGCAGCAGCAGGAATTGGCCAGCATCTAGGTGATCAGCAACAGTGGCTAATTCAGTCGGTAGCCAGCAGGAATTCTTCAGCCTTTAGGTTGTCAGCATCCATGGCTAGTTCAGTCGGTAGCCAGCAGGAATTCGTCAGCCTTTAGGTTTTCAGCATCCGTGGCTAGTTCAGTCGGTAGCCAGCAGGAATTCAGCGGTGGCATGGTTATTTGATTATAAGGGCCGGCACACGGAGACGCCCCATTATTGTAATAATGACAGATGCGCCTGGCTCAGCTGATGCCGACCTGAGTGCCGGCAGTAAACAGCTCATTGCACATAGTTGTAATTTTTAAAATGACTGTGCCGTGATGAAGGAACAGAAGCGAATACAGCTTTCAGTTGACACTCAAAAATTGTAAGAACAGGGTATCTATTCCAGAGTCTCTACCACGAATTACTCGCTATGCGCCATTTACGAACGAAAATCTCTACGACTTTTGTCATAAGTTCTATTTATACATTCTTGAGTGTCGCACGGTTGAAGAGATGACTGTGTTGGCAACCCTGTGAATATTGTCTATGTTTCTGATGTGTTTGAGGTTTCTATGAAGTTAATTTGAAATGTCAAAAACAAACCGTTGCCGCGTCGTTCTGTCAACGTTTTTATTTGCTACCGCACTTTTTCTGAAATGAATGGCGGCGGTGGATACATATCGAAATGCCAGAAAAATCTTTTAATAGAGCTGGTTGGTGCAGACGCAGAGTTGATGTCTGGCAAATTTTCATCTATTAGCCGACGTACTAAGTCTTTGCTAAGCCTAAAATTCCGGACGAAGGCTTCGTCAGTTAAGTTGGCTAAAGAATCGACCCTCTGGCGAAACGTTCTTGCTGGTCTCAAAGCAGCTACCTCAGTTTCCTCTCTGTTGTGTATTGCAGTCAACACCGCCGGTAAATCAGCCATTATATTACCTATGACTCAGTATCTATGTCAGGTAATGATTTTAGCAAAACAAACTTATCAGACCCGAGTGGTTAAAACAACTTTGAAGAACTAAACGAATCCGATATCAACTTCGAAAAGCGCGCGGGAAACGATCTTTTTTTTGTATAAGGCAATTCACCAGGATGCAATGAGATTTTGACAGTTTTACCGATCTCTACTGCTTCGACCCACTCGTTGTTTAAGTCGAATGTATTTTGAAGTATGGCGTGTAGTATGTACTTTCGGTGAGACTCAAGAATAAAAAACTCTACCAGTGTATGTACTTTCGGCGGAAATTGCGAGCGATCGAGACTGGGGAATAGATACCCAGATCGCGTTGTTACCAGCGATGTCGCTCCTACTTGTTTTAAAACTTGAATCCTGCAATATTTTGTTTTGTTGAGTTATTTATAATATATCCTACAAGCATTCGTGTGACGTCAGCTTGCAAAAACATGTTTACGTTTTCAAATTCAGGTGTTCAATATTCGTTTTTGCGGCTTGAATCGCCTAGTAACAGATTATTATTGATGCATTTCTCTGGTAAATATTATGATTTGGAAAAAGGGATCTTCAAACTTGCAGGTATGCAACTTTAGCCACAATTGATATTAATTGCAATAAAATCATTTTTCATGTTCGATACAAATGTAATGAATGTACGTCAGTGTGTCAATTTCTGGTTTAATAAACCACGCTGAAATAGATCAATAGCTATGGCAAAAAATTTAATTGGTATAAAACTAACTATGAAATTACCTTTCTTAAACTAATTTTGTTTTCAAAACTAATCTTATGTATAACTTTATTACTTATTTAACTCACAATTCTAAGAAAACTGATTCAAGCGGCTATATTTCAAGTTGTCGAAAAGAAGATCAATATGAAGTAATTTGAATTAATAAACAAGTGTTTAGTTTAGGCCATTTTAATTTCCTGAATCTCAAATCAAAATTTTTGAATTTTTCAAAGCCTTAACAAATAAAATCTATCGAACAACAAAGGTTTTTTTGTCAGCACTATTTTTCTAAGCCATTATATAACTTCCCAAACAAGGGTCTTTCAAGTATTGTAAGCACTTAAATCGTTGTTGCACAGCTCTGTTGGGTAAAATAAAAACTCGCTACTTCGGATTACTGAAAACAAAAAATATCATCTCTATGTAAATGATTTCGACGGCTTTCCTCGCAATCATACTAAAACTACGTGCTTACAGAGAAATTCGTCAGATTCTCAAAATTCGTGCAAAATGTATTTGCGACGAACTTTGGAGAAATAAACACGAGACAAGAAATGTCAAGGCTTTAGGCCCCGCGGCAAATGTTACTTGAACATGTTGTTTACTTTGCATTGCCTCACAAGTAAAAGGTAATGACGGTAAAGAAAGATTCATGTTTCCCCAAGAAACACCCTGAAGTTCTTAATGGAAAGTATTATACAAAATGTCCACCTTATTAACGAACGCCGCGACGTAAACAAGTAAAGAAAATTAGGGGCTTGTCTTCGTTTTTAATGACGTAATTAAAAGATTCCACGCATTTTCTGTAGTGCCTACCTGTTTATAAGGCAAGGCTGACCTTTGAATATAATTTTTATACGAACTTGTTAAAACTCCAATCTTCTTTTTAAAATGTTGTAATTAAAATTTTCAATTTATTTTCTTTGTTTTACCTGTATACAATACAAGGATCGCATCTTATTTTAAGAGCTATATAATATAGCTGTCATAATTTGTTTAAATATAGGTAGGACTTCTAGAAAATGTTATACTTGAGTTAAGAGGGCACCCAAAATTTTTGAGTAATAAGAATTATTATGATCCTTACAACCACATTTTGGAAACAAATCATTCTTTCGAAATATTAGGATTAAAACAATTATACACAAACACATTGGGATTACAATTAAATTAGAATTTTTAGAAATTAGGAAAAGTGTTAATAACAGGGCCCGTTCTTCCCTTAGGTTAATTGGTGTTTGACCCCCAAATTTATAAGACAACAATAATAATAAATTATGTGGATCAAAACAACTGATCTTATTCATATTTAATTTGAAATGTACCGCGAAATAGCAGGGCTGAGAGTGGCGGCGGCGAGTTGCGAGCTGTGAAATCTATTGTCTCTAATTTCTATTACCCCTCTGCTTTTCACACGATTCGCTGGGTCAATTTAACGAATGTCCCCGGCTTTGGTATCTTCTATCCCTATGCGCTCCGTGGCATAAACGAGATGACCCTATGTCTTTCGTCCGCTTTTCGTTGTGCTGTCTCCCTCACGGTCATGGCCGTGAGGGAGACAGCCCGATGAATATGAATTGTTTTAAAGGGTTTTATGATAACTCAACACATTGACAATTCAACACACTTTTAAAAAGTGATAGAAAGTCGTTAGAAACGATGAAATAAAAACAATTTAACCTAACCTAACCTACTTAACCCAGTTAATAAAGTTTTTTTGTTTCATCACTTTCCATGACTTTATATAACTTTTTAAAGATGTGATGAATTATCATTGTGATGATTTATCCGGTTACCGATTTATCCGGTCACCGTTTCAAAGAGATGGTGACATAAACAAATGGCGGTTTTTCATTTTACACGCTTGTCGTGTGTGGAACAATGGTTGTTTTTCATTTAAACAGTCCAGGGAAAGGTTTGGAATAATTCTTTATGTTGTTATCGATGTAGAATGAATCATTTTGAAATAGGTAGTCAAAATTTAAATGGAATTTAAATTGGAATACTCTTAGATCTTGGAACCACGTATCTTTGGATACTATGTTGTGCACACTTGCATTAAAACGTAAACTCTTTAAAATAATTTGCAGTAAGTACATGGATTGTGTAGTTATTTCTAATTTACCATATTAACATAATATTTATTTTGAGTCGCGGACTCTAAATACTATAACAAAATGATATAGATAATAATATAAGGCCATTTTTCACAATATCAAATACAGATTAATCAAAAAAAAATTTCAAATAACCATATCTACCAGGCCTGGATCCCTCGATCCGCCTCTGGTTAATAGACAATTAAATATTATTGAAAACATATTTTTTTAAATTGCCATCTATTAATTTATTGTCATATTAATAATACCTACTTGCATAATAATATTTGTTATTTAGGTATCTTGATTGTACCTTGATTATGTTGTTTTAATTTATAAAACTTTTTGTTATGTAGCTATAATAATTTTTACGATAATTTAATTTGACCAATTTTCACAATAATAAGCATTTAATTGCCTTCTCCCAATGCATATTGTACGTATTGTTATAATTTTGCCTTACAGAAACTTATTGCTTATTTGTTTATTCTCGTGTCTTAATTTTCAGAATACTTTATATCCTGATCTATGGTTTAGAAACATATTAATATTTTTATTAAAAATAGCGGTGTTAGCAAAGTTGCTTATTTTTCTTTAATTAAAGATATATAAAACAACCTTTCGCACAACATTCCGCCTACAGCCCTTCATTATATTATAAAAAAACATGAATTTCACTCTTGTGATACCTTCATCCTCTTTATTTTTTTCACACATTTATAATAAATTAAATAAGATTGTACAGTAAACAAAGTCTTTTACATTTTTTTAATAATATTTAAAAGAAAACGGAAGGCGCATATGTGATGTGTCCTGTGACGAAATTGAAAAACTTTTAGTTTGACAAAGGAATACGTGTCACGCCTCCGTAAGCTGCCTTCGTCAAAACCTTCTACCCAATTTATAATGTGTACTTAAGCTCAATCTAACGTGGGCATCAGGAAAAAAAACTTTGCATGTAACTAAAGAGGAATTCTGCCCGTTAACCTAAATAATTTATTTTTGTGGTTTATCTGGTCATGCGTATGGAGTATTGAAATTGCTTCGATACTGACTGGTATGACTGCAGTTTCGCTGAGTTATGATAATCCTATTATCGATAGGACATAACGTCAGAAGAATAATCAGAACAGAAGCAGTGTCAATGATATTCGTTCTTATGTTTTTGTTAATTATTAAAAAAATAATTTAGATTTTTAGATAGTTTGCTAATCAAATTGAGAAATTGTTCAATTTTGATATAAATGCACAATATCTCCCACCAACACGCCTTGGGATAACCATAACTCTAAGATACATTTCAGAAGAATATTATAATTATTTTTTAATTTATTCAAGCCTTTTTAGGAGCTTTTACATATGAATAGTAAAAGTTATACAAACCTAACTAAACTGCGTCAGTAACAATCTTTTGTATTTGTTAAGTAATAAATTGAAAACGTCTACTGATAATTATTTTCCATCAGTAGTAGTCTGGGCAATGAGGAATACATATGGTAATTAGTCCCAGAATTTCTGCATTTAACAAAATCTTAACTTCTGGTATTACGTAGTGGAATCCGAAACCTTATCAATGCAAGCAATTTTGGATTATCAAATGCATCATTTAACATTTTGTATAGAATTACCAAGTCGGTGTAAATCATTCTGGCCGACAATTTTAGCATATTATTTTATTTAACAGAGTGTCAACAAAATTGATGGAATACCCATTTTAAAACTTAGAAAACATAAAAAAATCATTTTTTATTCTTTAGTGTGTATGAATATTGTAATGTGGGTTCTAGACGGGAGAATTATACAATTATTAGACTAAATATATTAGATGAACGATCAATGTGGCGTACGCATAGTTTTTTTAGAATCATGTAAGAACATATATTTGAAGTTAATTTTTTTGTATTATTATTATTCACGCTGGAAGCATAAACTTTTTCTTCAGATTACTGTAGATATTAATTTAGATACAATTTAAATTTGGATTTCGAAACATAAAAATAACCGAGATTTGTTTTTTTTTTTCGTTAGTTGAAATATAATTCTTACATTTTCATACAAAAAAATACTTATTAACATTAACATTATTAGAAGTTACCATAAGAAATAGAATAATATAAAACAAAAATGCAAGACATATAAGCAACGCAAAAAAAATAACAAGTTCGAAGCTGTTAATTTAATTAACACATCCCTAATTGAGAATAACTCGTGTTTGGGTATTAACTAAATATGCTAGCTAAAATGTATGTATGAACTATTTCTACCTTGTTTATGAATTATTGTTGACAACATTTTATACATTTTAATTGCTTATTTTAACTATAATTTGGTAGTAGATATAAGCAGATTATCTATTTTTACATTACGTTTATATTTTCTATATCCCGTATTTTGTGAACTCTTGTGCATTATTATTTTCATTGTAATTTCTCTAAAAATATATTTCTAATGCTACATGTATGTATCAGAGCATTAAAAAAATATAAATAAATAGATGTCCGATTCTTAGAGTAAACCTTTATGAACATTTTTGTAGTGCTTTTAAAGCAATTGGTGAAAATGTTTCTTTAATAGAGGAAAAACACAGAATTCGTTTTGGTTGAAAAGTTCCAAAGAGCTTTTTCAAAAGGTTTTGTACATTAATTTATGTGGGAAGCCTTAAAAAAACTCTTGCTCAATGTAAACATGGAAAACAGAACCTTTGTTAAATATGTTATCTCGTTTACTGGTGGAAAGGGAATTTACTATTTATTAATAACAACTATACAATTTAATTGAAAAGCTTGAGATATATAGCTTTTTAATGCATTGGTCCAAATTGCAGCACTAAAAATATTCACTTTTAAAAAGTTTCCATATCTTGATAGGAAGTTAATTGAACCTAAATGAAAAATTGATAACATTAAACAAAGTATTTAAAATATCAGCCAACGTTTATTACGTTATCAGAATCAGAGCGAAGGGATCAAACAAGGTCTATAGGTATAGTTTTATTCCAATTACTAATTTCTTTGAAATGTTCTGCGCCATTTTACCAACATAGGTAATTGCACAGCCAAAGTCCTACCACGAATCTTATTATAATGTTTATTTCGTAGAACTCTTTTATTTTTTTTACTTTTATAAATATTTAAAAAACCAGCATTTTAGTAGCAATGTAGTATGGGTACCTATTATGAGTGTAGAACGCTGGAAAGGCAATAAACAAACAATAATAATTTGAAGAGATTCTTATTAAATTATTAATTTTTTTAACAGTAAGATTTCTCCGTGCATAATGGTTTCATTTATAAAAGTAATAAATCTACCTAACACTTTCTTAAGTGGAATTCCTATTCTATTTTGATCGATGGGCGAGCATATTTTTTACTTATCTGTGAATTATTTTTAAAATTAATTGTGGCAGGTACTGAAAGGAAAAAACAACATTTCATTCATTTCCATATTGCATCGTACCTAATTGATGCAAAATGGTGATCTATGAATTACAATTAATTTAAAAAATCCTACACAAAGAACGTTATTTTCATCAATTTTAAATTTATATACCTTAGTTCTAAGTATCATTGAGTAAAATTGTACCTCTTTTGAATACTACCTACGAAACCTACTCACCGTTGTGCGACTCCAAAAGCTTTGATCTAGATATCAGCTTTTAATAAACCAATTTCCCTTTGAAGTAAGTTGAAAGTGATAAAAATAAAACGTAACAATAAGAAATTCGGAGCATTAAGTCGTATCAATGATCAAACAAACTCCAGAGATTATCCAGTCGATAAGACTTCCAGAAAAAAACCTTGAATCGCAGAACGAAAAATATTTTTTTATATCAACCGATAGAACAATTTTACGTTGACTTATCGGCGATCTAAATTAGAGAAATCGTTTAATTGCTTTTATTTATCTTTTCAATTCAAGCAGCAAAAGTGCCGCGTGAAAAAACGCCTTGAATTTATACCCTAATGACCGTCATTCCGCTCCAATACGTCTACACTTAAGATTTCCATCAAATATTTTATTTGCCTTTAATCTTAGCGGAATTCTAATAAATGTATAAAGCATCCCTCACTGGAATTCAAATTGTTCATCGAATGAAAGCTTCCGTTTTTTAGTAAATTTCGATTGATCACGCAAGCGACATTATTTAACCTTTCAATTAGGTTCTTAAATTCATGACGTATTCTGAGCTGTACGAATTGCGATACATTTCAAGAATTTTTATTTTCACGACACCTTCTTATCTTCAATGAACGTACTACTTTTAATGCCTGGCTTTTCAAAACATTTTTTTCTTATTGAATGATTGAAAAATATAAAACAAACAATATGGCGTCTCAGTTATTTTTTTTGTAGTTATTAAATATTTGAAAGCTTCAAAACAGAAATGAAATAGCGAGCTAAAATTGGTTGTATTGACCTATAAATTTAAAATAGAAGACGCTATCGGTAGATTTCATATTATGGAGATTTATTTTGCTTCAAACAAATACATTTTCTAGCAAGATACTAGTTTAGATATACGACTACGTATATACGACTATTTGTGTGCGATTTAATATCTTTCTAGTATTTTATTTTTTTGCGTGATGACCACCAGAGTGCCAGTTACACTATATTAGTCTTGTCATGGTTAGGAGATAATGGCATTTAATAATAAATTATGCAAATTGTCGCATGCAGATAAAGAGGTCTTGAAAAGGGCCCGTCTCATTTATCATTATCGCACTTATACCCCGCGTGAAACAAGTGACAAACTCTACCCTAAAACACGCTAACTCGCGAGCTATCCTACGAAATTGTGTTAAGCCAAACTAGGCCCCGTGGGCCCCTTGTTTTGGCACTACCTTTTGGCCGAAACTCTTTCATTGCATTTAGGTAGAACTAACCCTGATCTATTTATTCATGTTCTCCATAAAACTGATATGCACCAATATATTACACAGAAGTTCAAACATTTGAAGAACATGTAAGTATATTAGGTAATTGGGGAAGTTTTACCGTTTTGTGACATACGTCAAAAGATGAAATGTCTTTAAGTGACGTTGAAAAAGTCAATTGTCTTGCCACATTGTCGTGCCATAGACCGCCTTCCATGTAGGGAAGTAAAAATTTGTGGTAGTATGTATTTTTCGATGAGAAAAAAAATCCTTTTTATGAGCTCGACAACAGCGCCACCTATCGGGTCCAAAACAATCCTATATTTCAAGCTGGAACCAACCATACACATTCACAAAATTTCATTGAAATCGGTTGGGCGGTTTCGGAGATTAGCGTGTACGAACACAGTGACACGAGATTTTTATATATTAAGATAAAGAAACAGTTAAAATATTTGCAGAATTCCAAATATCAAAATATTATCCATTTAACTTACAGCACTTCAAAAGTTCACTTTAGAACTTGAAAATTGTACGAATTTTTATTTTTGTCGTATTTTCTCGGTTCAGAAAGTCAAAAGTTTTCTGCCAGGGGGCGCCAAGGTTTGCGCCTTTCTTCTTCCCTTATATTGCCATTCCCGAAGTTCCCCCGCCCGGCCTGGCAAGGCATGGCGAGGCATGGCGCATTGATAATATTCGATATCAACTTGTAGAAGATACGCGTAGGCCGTCACTACCCCGAATGTTTCGGATTCCGGGCGCTCCAGGGGTGAAATACACCGGAAGGGGATATCCGAAAGCCTTAAATGATAGTGAAAGGTGGCAAAGTATTCCGAGGGACGGAGCAAATATAAGAAATGCTACTTTTAAATCACCGCCGCGAATTTTTATATGAAGGATTTACTCAAATGAAAACTGATATTTTATTAAAGTTCTGAGACCTTGAGCATTCTAACGTTTTACTTACTATCATTTATATTCGTTTATAATTTAATTATTTTTTTTAATTTCCAGCTGACGAATGAATAGGATACAATGTCGCGTCCTATCGCTTAACAAAAAACTAAATATATCTAAGCATGCGCAAGTAAAATTTGTTTGATTAATTGGCATTTTTTCACAATTTTTCCATTTAATGTAGTATATTTGCGTAACGTTCCAGAGTGGTACATATTTTCAGTGTCGCCCTGATGAAATACCACCATTCAGAATAGAAATTTTGCCTGAAATGGCTTTAGCCATGTTTGGCGACCAGATCTAAATAGCCACTTACTTTTCGAACATCCTCCTCCCCAATTCCTTCTCTTCACCATTACCTTCAGCTTCACAACATACCCCAATTGGGAATGCTATTGTGGCTCCATACGATTTTAACCAGTTGGGACTCTTGTGCGGCACTCTTTAAATAGTGCTTTTTGGTATCAGATTATATTTCAGTTTCAGTTCGTGTGTTGATTTTAATGTTGTCCTTAATGTATTTGAAAGGTTCAGTGGTAATTTGCGTGAAATGTCTTGTTAAATTAAATTAATGAAATAAAGCAGGGCTAAGACGGAATTACGCTACCCGAAATGTAACACAATACCTAATGAAATATAATAATCACTAAAACTCTTGCTTCCAAGGGGGAGTTTGGCACACTTTGGAAGCGATAAAATTTTGTCCCTTAAGAACTACGCGAATTTATTAATTAACAAAGAGGCCTCAAGTTTGGAATTGACGAAAACTTCGAACAATTCTTCATGAAAAACTTTATATTTCTTTGTAAGCTGTCTTGGAACAACGGTACTGACCTGAATACACGAAAAAACGTCTCACCGCCATTGCCTTACTCAAATATTTTATTATAACCATAAAATAATATACCTAAGTTGTAACGAAATTAACTAAAACAAATTACTGTCATAAATCTAGAGAAATAGTATTTGTTTCTAAAATCTAACAAAAGATACGGAAAAAGGTTGTCTGAAGACCTGACTTTCACTTTTTTACATTGAATATGCCAAAATCTTTTTGATCTGAAAATTTGTGTAATTTGAAAAACTGTTTGTCACTAGAATAAGGGACTACATCTTAATATCCAGATGGTTTTAGTACTATTATACTTAAATGTTCAACGATTTGCAGCTCGTTGTAGAGTGGAAAATACTATTCAAAAATACTAGTTCCGCCCCACTATTTAAAATCAAAACGTTGCATTAACTAGATTTTTACTTTTTTTAGTCAGTAGGTCAGAATATCCACATACTTTTCAACCTTGCTCTTCTAAATTATCTCATCCACAACCCACAACTGCTCCGTATACCCATAAATTTATATATCATAATTTTTCCATCACTTAGCAACACAACAGAACCTCGGACATGCTAAGAATACATACAAAAATATTTATTAATTTGTAGATAATAAATAAGAACTTCTTCGTTTTGTCCAGGTGGTTTCTCAGGATCATGAACAGTCTGACATTAAATTGAATCGAGTTTCGAATACGTAATGAGGGGTTAAACCCCACACAAAGATTCCGTAAAAGATCGCTGAAGTTGCTCGCATTTTTCACGTTTCCTAAAGTATGCAATTATTCGATCCCCTCTAATCCTCGATAACTCGATCCCCTCAGCTCCTATATTATATTTTTATTTATTCGTCCGCAAGCTGGGGTGGATGTAACCACTCGGGAGCCCTATTGCCATCACCAATTATTGAAGATTTCCATTAATTTGTTTAAAAAAATCTTTGTTGAAACACCGCTTTAATTAATAAAAACACTTATTTCGGATTCAGCTATGCCGTGCCCGCTGCACATGTCTTGAACATCATTGATTCCGTTCACTTTCGCACTGAGCCTCTACCAACTAGCAAAATCAACTGTTCATGCCTTCTTCAATCAATGTTCAAATTAATATTCACGCTACTCAACGCATATAAAATGTAAAATTCCTAAAACAAACTACTACCTTTTCACAGAACTTATACTCATATATCGCACCTGAAATATTCGACGCACTAAATAATGACATCAAAAAATCAAGATCAATTACTCAATTTAAAACCGGTGTCGAAAAATGTATATCTGAAAATGGGCGAAATTTTCCAAAAAACATATTAATCTATACTTCCACTTAAAGTTTTCCTTAAGAAACCTATGAATTTATACCACCACTAAAAGTTTTCGTTTTTAAAAAACAATTATATTAGCAGAAAGATTTATTATTTTTTGCATTAATTATTAAAAATGGTTTGACACCACCGGTACGTTTCATGTACATTAGGGTCGCTTCAGTATTTGGAACAATATTGTGACAATAATATTTCACTCTAGTATTATTAGCCGGAGTTACTTAAAATACTGAAGAATAAAGTATCCAATTAGTCACTGTAACTCGCACATCGTATTTGCTTACCAAGTAATACATACTCACGTTGATGCTAAATATATATAATATTAATAACTTCTTATATATTTTACTTTTTACTCCTTACCATGTTTTATGTTCTATGCTTTTGTATTATTTTTAAATTTTTTTTTTTTTTGATATATTCTTTCAAGTTATCTTAATATATTTCACATAAACACCAACTCGCACATATAAAATATCAACAGTTTTTTCTTCTTATTAGTACATTGAATTTTACTCAGTACGTTGTGTGAGCGTCGCACTTTGGACGGAATGGAAAAAAAACGCGAATTAAGTGGTTTTTGCAAATGTTAATTTTTTAAATATTTATATTTTTTTTAGTGTAGTAAAATAGTTTCTGCATTTTATGTGTTAATTTAAATATGTCAATAGGGCTTGATGGAAGTTTGGCAACGCTGCAAAGTGTGTCGTAAGTTGGATATTCGACATCGCGTTTTTCAGTTCACTCCTACGCGTGAGCAGAGTCGGTTGTCTAAAAAGTGACGTTTGGATATATTTACAAAAGTTTGTTATGGCTGACATTCCTCAAGGTATTCTTAATTTAATTTACTAAACTATATATCCATATATCATGTGTGTGAGATTTGAACTAACATCTAATTTTAGACTATTTTTGAAATTTTTTGCTGTTAAAATGCATATTTCAATTAGCATTTAGAAACAAAACATAGTTTGTTCCCATTTATGAATATAAAAGTATTGTAGACTGAAGTCTCACCTTTAATGTCATATATAAATTGTGATCATCTTTTGTCCTTCCTTGAACAATTTTGTTATTTTCAGGAAGGCCTATATGCATTCCCCGGAGAGAATTATTCGAGGCATTAAAAGAACGGGGTATATTAAATGCCACTTCTGTGAAATCAAAAGAGTTTTTAATTAATTACGTAACACAAAAATACCACATAACGGCAGGTTCTAACATTTTGAGCCCTACATTTTACAAAAACATTAAAAAAATTTCACTACAATTAATGAAGAAATTTCTACATAAGAGTATATTAATATTTTTACTTAAAAATAGTTATAATTCATTAATAATATTAAAAAAAAATATTGCACTAATATTTAGCCAGCACACAATTATTTCGTGTTTTTTCTTCATTCCGTCCACTGTGCGTCGTGTGGACTGAAGCATTGAACGGCAAAAGTATATCGCGATTTAATTTAAAACTGGTTGCAATATTGATATCAATCGAATCGATGTACCCAAATTCATATCTTTTAATTTAATAATTTTCCAATACCTATTTACAAAGTTACTACTTACAAAAAATAACAGTTTCAGAGCCATCGAAAGGTGTTATGGAAGTTACAATTTTCAAAACACTAGTTTTTCAAAATTTTATATTTTTTGATCAAAAAATATTTTTCCTTTGTCAACAACTGATTTTCTTAATTATTATTATTTTTTAAATTATAAACGTGCCATTAATCTATTATTAACCTACTATCATCAAGACTCTCATATATTTTTATAACCTTTTACAAGGGTTCCCAACCTTTTTGAGGTTCACGGATACTTTTTAACATAATCTTCAAAGGGATCGACTTCCAAAATTTAGTAAGAATTTTCGCTGTTGGGTTTTTTCAGTTCTTCAAAACTTTGACCGCTTCATTAATAGATAAGGACGAAACCATTTTGCTCTACGACTAAGTGACTGTATCCAATTTTTCAACACTGATCGTAAAATCAAGAAACGGAAATAATAAATACAAATTTTCAAAATATTAACAATCGTGATTGTTGGGATCGACCAAATTTTGCTCCGTTAATTTCCGGTTGAAAGCCATTGCCATAGTCTTCAGCGTATATGATCGTGTAATAGACAAGTAAGTAGCAGCTCTTGAAAGAAAAGAAAAAATGGTGCATTCAAAAAATGGATGCCTATCTATCCAGTAAAAGAAGGTGGATATCTATTTATCCAGTGAAGGAAAATGGATGTATATTAATCCAGTGAAGAAAAATGGAAGTCTATGTATCCAGTGAAAGGAAATTGATGTCTCTCTATCATTTTTTAAAATTTATATACTCTCAGTAGAGAATTAAACATTTTTTAGGAAAAAAAAAATATTATTTAACGATTAAGGATTCATTATAATTATAATAATATGATTTAAATTATTTTTTAATTACATTCTATGAAGCAAAATCGAATCTCATAAATTTTCTTTTTTCAAAGGATCAGTGTAATCATAATAATATGGTTTAAATTAATTGATAATTACAGTCTATGAAGCAAAATCGAAACTAATAAATATACTGTTTTCAAAAAATATGTGAAATGCTTTATTTTATTAAAAATATACGTTACTTCTGCATATTGATAACCTAAACTGTGTACGCGTGGTAAAAGGGAGTTTATAAAAGATTCGGTATCGACATTATTGCTGCGGTGAAAGATATTTGTAGTTCGTGTGACACTGTTGGGAACATGAAATGAAATTCATTGTAATAATACAGGGCTGTCAATAGGTAAATGATAGTTTTAAAAAGATGTATGACATCAGATACCAATTTTCTGTCGGACAGCAGATTTTTCATTAGACTCTCTTGTGAACTACTGCACACTGTCTACTGCACACGAAGAAAACTTACTGATATGAAGTACCTATTATAAATATATAGTAAAAATCTGTTAAAATTATTGTTTTTTTGTGTTTAAAATGGGACTGGGGGCCTATAATGAATGATTTGAAAAATTTCATACATTGTAGGCTAGTTGCTTGACAAAACTGAAATAAAAACAGAACTTGAAAAAATCTTTCACAGAACTTGAAAATGAACGTTGAAATTTGATGAATTGTTCAGATTCTCCGAAACAACCCGTCCTTAGTAAAACACGAATATGTCACGAGGAAGTCGGAACACGTTTCTTCAAAATAATAATAGTTTCGCATCTCGTTTATTATATTTATCCGGTCAAGAACAAGCGTTCAGATATATTCTGAATGACAAATATTATATTGGAAAATGATCATGCAGTCACATTTTTAATATTATCTTGATAAAAAAATCCCCATACATTTTTCTCCTTGCAGTGCACATTCAGCGTACTGATAAATCCGCCCCTGTCTAGGTTTATAAATTTCTGTAAAACGCTGAATCCCACCATTACCCATATACTGTAAGTTCATATCACGCAGTAAACTGTTTTGAAGTCAAATACAAAATACTATGGTGTCGATGTCAAAATTTCACGTTGGGTACGAATTCGTAGGGATTTTATTACTTTCTTTCGCCATATACTTTAGACGTTTCAAAAGATGTTTCATACAAGCCGACTATGTGTTATTCACAGCTGTCTCCATTTGAGGTGTGCGTAAAACTTTATTCAAAAATTTATTATCACACTGCTATACATATTTCATTTTACCCTAACACGCAATATGTTAGTAGCAGACATTTCAAGGATTGAAATACCAAGAAATCACTCAGTAAATGTTTCAAATTCGTACTCGAATAGAGAAAGCTTAGATTATTTCGGAGAATTTGAACAATTTTTCAAATTTAAAAGTTAATTTTTAAGTTCTGTAAAAGTTTTTTTTCAAGTTCTGTTATTATTTTAGTTCTGTTAAGCAACTAGCCTATAATGATATAATGAAAGAACGTGAATAGGACTTTCAAATAAACCGAAAATGATCGTTAAAATTTGATGAATTGTTCAAATTCTGCGAAACAACCCATCCTAAGTGTTGTTCTTACGTGACACCTTCCCGCACACAAGAGCGTACTTCCAGGATCTTGTGAGTCTATGGCATATTATACAATATAATATTTGAAGAAATTGTTGTGACTGGTGAGGTGGCAAAGCAAAAGATATTACTTCTTAATACGAACAAATAATTTAAATTACAGTTCGATTCAACTTACATTGCCTAGAAAATAAATTACCTAACTTTTTTATTTAAGATTACTCTCTCCAAACTAGACTGTTGTGAACTCCTGCCGCTCATAGATTTCAGAGTACCTACTCGAGCAACTAGGCAAAATATATTATTCTACAACAATAACTTCAGTACCAACTACCACATACATGCACCTATTTCTCGCTTTCACACACTTGGAAAGAAAAACACCTCAAATATCGACAAATTTAATATAAGTTAGCCTGTGTTCAAGAGATAGCTGAATGACATTTTTATGTAGCATATTTAAAGAGCGATTGCGTGTATTTGTTGTTTTCTTGTAAATATGTTGTGAACAAAAAAAAATATTTTTTGGTTGATGTTTAAAAAATAAAAACCTTCTGTTGTCACTGTATTATACAGTAAATTATGTAAAATACGTATAATGTAAAAGCCCATTAGGGCGTTTAAATTAATAAATAAATAAATTACAACAAGAAACAACTATTTCCGTCAGAGGAGATGGTGAAGAACGCATTAAAAGTTATTTTTTTCTCCATATCAATATCTTTTGCCATGTTCATTAGTATGATGTGAAGTTTGCCAGAAGGTTTCGCATCAATCTTAAAAAGGAAAAAATATTTAAATAACACAAACTGAAAACTTAATAAACCATTATGTGCGAGTTTTTTATGTCTCCCGATTATTTCTTATACTAGTTAAGTTGAAACCAAGCGTTATATTATTAATTTGGGCACATTTAGAAATAAACGGAGTACGGAAATTTTACCAAACAAAAAATACCTGTTTCTTCAGATCTAGTCTACTCCACTAAACGTAGTTATAATCATTTCAATAAACCTTACGATTATAAATAGTGTACAGTCACTTGCGTGATACTAAGAGTATCGTGTATAAGTAAATAAATAATAAGTGTAAATAATACAAAAAAAAGTTCCTCATGTAATACATGGTGGTAGAGTGTAAAATATTAAATTGTATATTAGGTAAGTAGCCGTTAGAGCACTTCATAATAGTATATATCCATGTTTTATGTAAAATGTTGTTGTATATTAGGATACTAGCCATTAGAGCACTTCATAATAGTATATATCCATGTTTTATGTAAAATGTTGTTATATATTAGGATACTAGCCGTTAGAGCACTTCATAATACTTCACTTGCACTTCACTTTGGGGATCAATGGTGAGGCACGAAATAAAAAGCGGTGTCGTGAAGGTCACTGTGTTTATTGAGTCAGTTGCCGTGACGAGGAAATGATGTAGGACAGATGATGAATACTCCGGTTACTGCGGTGATGTGCTGGTCAGGCGCGGGTCAGTGAGTCGACGCTGGGCGCTGGTAACCGGGACTCGATGACTGTCAGGCACTGGCGATCTGGGGAATCAATACTCCAGTGCTGACGGAGGCCGAAGGTGCGGCGGACCTTGTAGGCGGTTGAACGGGGGCGGCTTAGACCAGTGAGGATGCTGCGTGTCCTCGTGGTGGTCATGGTGGCGTGGAAGAAGCGCTGGTCAGAGACACTGGAACCAGGGCGCTTGTAATCCAAGTAGCGCTTGCCAGGAACGGCGATCTGGACAAGGCGCTAAGATGATGTCCTGATAGAGTCCATGATGGTACGGGCGAAGCCGAGAATATTTTCCTTTGCGGGGGGCGCGGGGGCGTACCGTCACTCGTGAGATTAGTAAATCGTTGGCGGCAGATTGATGACTGACTGACTGACTCGCTGCGTCGGGCATATTTATACTACACGGCCGACGGCAACAGTAGGTAGTTAAATGGCAACTAAATCCTAGGCACTCGCACAGTCTGTGTGTTTCAAGAATCTTCGACAGCGCGGCAATTATGCATAGGCGGCAGACTCTAACCTTCTGGCGAGTTGTCGTAGTGTCCCAGACGGACTGCAGTATTATTGTCGTCGATAGACAAGTAGGTGCTTGAAGTACGTAGGTTGCTCTGTTTACGATGCGATTTTGACTGCAGGTACATAATTCGGGAGTAGGTACTAAGTAGGTCGAGCGGTTTATTATTAATTAGTTAATCTAGATTTTTCTCGACGCCACAGTATATATCCATGTTTTATGTAAAATGTTGTTGTATGTTAGGATACTAGCCATTAGAGCACTTCATAATAGTATATATCCATGTTTTATGTAAAATGTTGTTGTTTATTTGGTTACTAGCCGTTAGAGCACTTCATAATAGTATGTATCAATGTTTTATGCAAAATGTTGTTGTATATTAGGTTACTAGCCGTTAGAGCACTTCATAATAGTATATATCCATGTTTTATGTAAAATCTTGTTGTATATTAGGTTACTAGCCGTTAGAGCACTTCATAATAGTAAATATCCATGTTTTATGTAAAATGTTGTTGTATATTAGGTTACAAGCCGTTAGTGCACTTCATAATAGTATATATCCATTTTTTATGTAAAATCTTGTTGTATATTAGGTTACAAGCCGTTAGTGCACTTCATAATAGTATATATCCATGTTTTATGTAAAATGTTGTTGTATATTAGGTTACAAGCCGTTAGTGCACTTCATAATAGTACTTATATATCCATGTTTTATGTGAAATGTTGTTGTATATTAGGTTACTAGCCGTTAGAGTACTTCATAATAGTATATATGCATGGTAACAATAGTAACGATGTAGAGAAAAAAAAAGAAATTATTTAAAAAAATATTTTTATTACTCTGTTACTATAACTGCTCCCAAACGTTGTGAGGCTGAAAATAGTGTGGAAGGTAAGGAAATAGGAAGATGAAGGATATAACGGGGATATAACGGAATATTCAGATTTGGTCACCAAATACGGCCAAAGTTATTTCAAGCAGCGTTTGAATTCTTAATAGTGGTTTTACACCAAGGCGATAGTACGAGTATCTTCCACTCTGGAATGCTCCGCAAATATTCTTCGTATTATCAACATGTTATAACATAAATTAATCGGATAAAATTTACATGCGCACGCGGGATTCCGCGACCTCCAGCTTGCTAGTCGGGAGCCTTACCTCTCGACCACGCAGGCCATGAACTAAACTTGATGAATCAGTAACTAAACAGTAGAATAAAACAATATATGTATATTATAATGTGCTGAAATAACCCATATAAATTATATCAAATTTAATCCAAAGTGGATATCCCGGTTCCAAAGTCGCGGAGATCAAGGCTTGTTGATCCCATATATACTATACATTCGCCAGTATCACTTTGTAAATAAAAGCTTCGCTCTAGTTTGTTGTCTTTGGTCAACATTGTTTCGCTCTAAAATCAACGGCGACCGTCGATAGGAAATTTCCTAGATGAATTTCATTTTAAAACTTTGTGCCTTTTGACATTTTGCTCTTGCAATAGCGACCTAGGCGGGCAGTGCTGAACCGCACTGAAGTAGGCTTTGTTTGTCATTTACTTTTGTACGCGAATTTAGTAGTTTTTATTTTTAATTTCTATACCTACGTATTTTTAGCTTGGCGTCACAGACATAGGAATTAATAGACGAGAATATAATGGCGAGGGGTAAAATCAACTGTTGAAGAACGAAGGGGGTAAGGCTGACTGTGATTCGTCAATAAATCAATCTGACAGTAAATAGGCATCTCGCATTATAATATCACCATTTAGTTCTTAAAAGTAAAATCTGCTTTTGAATGAATAGACATTTTTACATGGGAGCGCAAATTACTCGCCACGTTATGAACTAATTTGCGAAGTCCAAATTCGGCAAAGTAAGGCAGCTTCTATTTTCAGAGTCGTAGTTAGTTTCAGAGTATTTAGTTTAGACACTTTTACAAATGTTTCATAATTTACTTACCCCAGTAAACAACGATGAGCACACTTGAGAATCGCTACATTGTGATGTGATAGTATATGTTTCTAAAACTGATCCATATAATACGGTGTGAATAAGCTTAAAATAAAGTAAAATAATGCTTACTTATGGAATGTAAAACGACAATTGGGTTTATTCTCTTTTTCACATCTATTTTTACAAGTTTTCATATCACAAGTCAACATTTTGCAATGTTATTTCGTAAAATGAACCGATGATGCCTCGACCATAGTTCGCACAAGAATGATGACGTCACGTTTTCAAATTTCACTTGAGGCCATACGCGAGCACAGCCGGCTCCAATGGAACCGGTATGGGGAGTGGGGATAATACGCTTTTAATCACTTAGGGCAGGTCTACTAATATTCATATGTCTATGCTTGGCGTATTGTCACTGTTTAAAGTGTCATCATCGCTCATCAGAAAAAAAATTATTGTATTACTTAACACATTTTTATCAGTCGTTATCCACATTTAATCACTTTACCGACATTTTTCGTGCATAAATTTGAAATTTATTCAAATACTAGCGAAGACCTGTGAAAATTCACTGTAATAAAAATTTTTAAAAAATATATACGGGTTCATAGTTTATAAAAAAGTAAAAATTAAATTAAAAATCCGAAAGTTATTAATAAAAAATAAAATTGAAGTTTGTCTGAATTCTTCACACTATTAGTTTTAATTTTGAAAATGACTCTTAAATTCAAAGCATATTTGGCTTCATGGATGCATATTTCAGTGATTTCACCCAGGACCAACCATAATCAATAATAGTGAAATTAATATGTTCCATTCATACATTTGAATAACGATTAAGTTAACGATTAGCGTTAAATTGATTTTTTAGACTCCAGCAGTCAACGGTTAAAAACTTTCAGCGCAAAAAATTAAATCAGTTTATCTCTTATACATACAAACTATAAAATATAGAAGTTTTACAAAAATTTTCAAATAACCATCACCAATCGTCATAATCCTTTCCCTTCTTAATCGTTTTGGGGAGGGGAACCGTTGTTACAACAAGAAGTTTCAGATATCAAGCACGGTTAATCGATTAAAGATTTATCGATAATGTCGATAACTTGTCTCTGTTCCTGCACACTACTGCAGATCGATAACACACAAAATAAACATCGAAAAAATATATATGTACACTTAGTCGTTTTTCGGAAAGATGTCAAGTTATAAACTTATCGATCGACTGTGCTAGATATCCAGGTGTCTTATTTTACGCTACTTCGGCGGCCTCATTCAATTGGAAGCCCATTTTCTTATCGACCAGCTTTACCATCATTGTTCTCCTTAGCTTTGTCTGGTGCATTCAACTGGACGTCTTCCCTTTAGAATTGCCGACAGAATTTTGCTTCGTACTCGTTTTGAGCACATGTTCATTGTCAAAGCACTTCAATTTGGAGCTTTCTATAAAGACTAGAATAGATAAGCTCTTTGTTCAACCCCATTCTGGATTTCCAGCCTAATTTCATTAAGCAGCTTGTACGTAGATACTCGTCACAAAAATACGCGATTCGCGAGTATTAAAAGCGTACATAGTAAATACAAGAGGTTAATAGATGATGGGGCACGAACCATTATTAGGATGAAACGTTTCGCCATCATGTTCCCCCATTCCATGTTCCTACATGAAACTCATTGCATAACATTCATTGGCTCCGCACCGCTTTGTTAGTCCATGCAGTTTGACCGTAGTCTACTGTCGGCGACAGTTGGCACGTTTCAATGCCATATCTTACTTTATTTCTAAAAAATATGATAAAACTCAGATTTGAAGTTTTTTTTTCAGCATAAATGTCGTCTTTTAAAAAATGAAGCATCACCTTAAGTCAATGACTCCGGCACAATCTACACGTAGAAAAATTAGTATTTCTAATATATTAAGAATCTCTTCAAATTATTGGTAATCCGGTTAAAACGAGATTAACAGGTTTCCTGATAAACTTTTAGTCATTTATCTATTCTTAAAAGTCATGATAATATATTCTAAAATTTTATCAGGAAACCTGTTAATTTATTCGTTAAGGGCCTGCAATGCCGTTTTTAACCGGATTACCTATAATTGGAAGATATTCTAATAAATTAGCAATACTATTTTTTTCTCCGTATAGAACTAGCAAGTAAATTAATAATTATTTGAACGTTGATAATTGATACGAATGCCTGTACATTTTATTTTGCTCTTTCAATTCATTTCATGTGAACGTACCTTTAGCAGAACATATAAATTTTTGAGAGTCCCAACTGCTCTCAACCGTTAGGAGCTTGTGAGGTTATGGCATCCCCTATTGAGTTATATTGTGAGGCTGAAGGTATTGGGTAGGGGAAGGAGATGGGCAAGCGGAAGGTGGGAAAGTATCGGGCTATTCAGATCTGATTACCAAACACGGCTAAAGCCATTTCAAGCAACGTTTCAATTTTTAATGGTTGTCTTACAACAAAGGTGATACTGTGAGTATCTTCCGCTCTGAAACGTGCCGCAAGTATACTATACATTATTTTAAATTAATAAATTGTGAAATAACACAAATTAAATTGACTTTCACACCCCAGGATTGCCAGTCGAGAGCTTTACCCCTCGACCACGGTGTCCATCGTGCCTTAATCGTTTCATTGTACATTTTGTAAAAACTGTCCTGATGAAAATTTACCGTGGTATTTTTACAAAACGATCGTTCATATTTTATGTGTGGCCAAGTGAAATAATTTAATTTATGTTCGAGCTTGTCACGAGGCAATATTTCCCGGGATGCCTGCCAGACCCACTTATGTCAATGATTATTTATGCTCTGGAAATATCACATTTTATAAAAATATATATTGAAGTTCTTTTACGTGAATACCGCACAAGAGTTCCAACTGCTTCCGACCGTCTGAAGTCAGTGAGATTATGGCATCTCCAATTTACGTGGGGTAGTACCCGATTATTCAGATTTGATCACTTAACATATCTAAAACCATTTCAAACAACGCTTCAATTCTGAATGGTGTTCTTTTTCAGGACTTTATTGGGAGTATCTTCCACGCTGGAACGTGCCGCAAATTTACTATATTACATTATTTTGAATGAAGCAATACAGATTAACAAAATAAATGTTACTTGCTTAAGCTGGGTTTTCAACAATGACCTCCGGATTCGTAGTCGATAGTCTTAACCCTCAACTACGGAGACTATCTGAGTTCTATTACTAATAAAAACGCACGGAGTTCAGAGTTTAATTGTTTTTTTAAATTACACACGAGTTACTGAAGATCATCTTTAGGAAAGGAAGGAAAGGAAGTTCTGACAAGGAAAAGATAAGAGGGGTGGATAGGAATCTAGGGGTTGTTGTGCCCAAGTGTGACGGACGTATAAATCCATTCCTCGAGAGAATCCTGCTGGAAAGCTCAAGAGATCTCCCTCAACTAGTTTCACTTGATGGGCAGAAGCATTCGTCGCCTCACTCCATGAACCAAGGGACCCCTGCCAAGTCACCAAACTTATCAAATCACTTAGGGTGATCAATGGCAGAGGTGTTGCTTATTCAATAAATGATTCCCGGGGCTGCGGTACCCATACATGTGCAATAAGTTCCGAGTAAAATTTTACAGAATTAATTTTAAACGATATCGTCAATGCATAAAGACGGCTTATTTCCAGGCCGCATTAACTCAAAAAATATTTAAAAACCTAAACAAAATAAAATTAGGCAGTAATATTCATTCGTACATAACCAGTTATAGAATTGCCGAATACCACAAAGATCTCTTTTTCAACAGAAAAGTTAAAAAAGAATACAATACAAAATTTCATTTTTAGTTTCGTGGTTTCCTTGTCTTTTCTCAGTGCTCCTCGTACTAATATTATTATTACTTTCTGACATTTATCATTCCTGGAAACTTTTACCGGCTCACAGAAGCTAATTTTAACAGAAAACCCGACACCAGTTAGAAATGTACCTGGTGTTTTGTTTCACATGAAAACTACAAACTATTTTACTGGGGGAGTTATGATTACATTAGCAAACTTAATTGTAACTTTGTTACAACCTCTACCCCTGTACGAAACTTATAAATAAAACATCATTTATGTTTAAATGTTTTTAAATACACCTATGTTTACGCGTTTCGACAGTCGTTCCGTATTTTGTGAGCTTCAACAAACGGTGCTTAAGACAGTGACAAACGACGTATTTATTGATCTGTGAAGTCGGAAGTCTGGGATGCCTAAGAAGAGAAGGCACGGTCAAATCAATTCACGCCATTAGTGACGTGAAAAACGTGATACTGTTAGTGAGGTGACGTGAAACGCCATCACTTAGGTATATTCAAAAAGTAAATTTGATAACTGTTCGTAAATATTACTCGTTATTTACCTATAGATGAAAGTTATTGGAAATCCCACATAAAACATTTTAACCATCTCAGAGATATCTGCAAAAAACATTTTGAACTTTGTTACACCCGACATCACTAACTGCCATGGGTCACCCCAAGTGGTTCGCTAAGTTTGGCGGCTTAGCGAGGGTGCCCGGGTTCAAGGGGTCAGGTTTATGTATATTTTGACGGTGGATGCTTCTACCCTCTGGATCAATCAATCTGGGGGGCCGAATCGGGAGAGGCCGGTTGAGCGAGACCCTTTGACCTCTCCAGCTGAAATCTCTCGACCAATAGTCTTGCACGGCAGAGAGGGATGGATTCATACATACTTCTCTCCTGGACACAATGGCCCCTAGTTTCTTACTCATTCCTCGAACCTTTTTCCTTCCCACAACTTCTTCTCCTGTCTTTACTTAAAAATAACTTCTACACAGTACCCCCAAAGATGACAGCCCCAGTAGGTAATTTTTTTCTTGGGGCCTCCCGTATCGAATTGACGTGAAAAAAGCCGCTTTAAAAAAATTACTCGGATCGTGTCAAAACCACGAGACCACGTATGAACGTGAATGAATCAAGGAGTATATGCTAGACAGAGTTGTGTACATCCTATATGCCTAGCGGCTATCTATTAGAAATATTTAGAAAAGTTGTCAAGTGTAAAAGAATTACGACTTATCTCGAAGAGAACCTAACAAATCTCCTTAAACTCATTAGACTTATACTGAGTTATGGCGAAGGTCCCAGTGCAAATATCGGAAAGATGAAATTTTTGGAGTAAGATCCTGTGAAGCATTATTGGAATCATACAATTAAATGATACCTAACTGACTTATTCATAATAATTTTATTTATAACACAGTTCTAGTGGGCATCATTTTGGAAACATGAAAGAAATTCGACCACAAAAAGTCTTCTTTATAGTATTCATCAGTTTTCAACGAGTGTTGGGAGACCTTTACTTAGGTGGTTGGAAAATATCTGATCAAGATCTGATCAACGTCTACTCTTAACATCCTTTAAGAGCAGGCGTTAATATTACACAGTCGTCTCTTTGGTAGATTTTCATAACCGATTCTTTAATTTAACTTTTTTACTAGCTTTTCTTTCAAAATCATTTGGAGCATTTGAAATTTCGCCAACACAGCCATTATTCCTATTTTACACATTTATTTACTTATATCCTCGTGTGGCTCAGATTAAATTGTAGGTACCATGTAGCTACCATATTCTATTGTACAATTATATGTAGTATGGTAAAAAGAAACGGTAATATTTCATCTCCGATACTTTACATTCCCAAAAAGCAATTATATATCCGCATGAATCTGATTTTACAATCCACCCCTTCCAATGACCCGTAACCTGAATAAATCATATCAATTTTGTATCTATTTTGATAACAAAAAAACCGCCGATGGTTGAGCAAATCAGATCGATTATTCAGTTCAATACGCCTAAAACATTTGTGATTTGTGAAAATGGCGATTGCGTTTTTTCCCAGGAATTGAATGTAGTGAAAGTTATGTTTAACTCAAAGATGTCTGTTGTTAAAATAATATTTGAAATATTTCAATCATCGGTCTTTTCTTCGTCTTCTTCGCATAGTTAGAGAGTTGATAATGGCTACATATGGATTTTGGGATTATTCAGCTATTCATGCATTCGTTAATCTAGCGTCTCTTCGAACAAAATCGATGTTAACCGTGGAATATTGGACATTTCCACGTTTACACAAAGCGAAGTCCTTAAGACCCCATTTGTGCAAACTATATGCACCGCTGTAACCGCAAAAGATGATATTTAAATAATGTGAAATAATTTCTTGCTTGAAAGTGAATGTGTTGAAACTAAAATCATCTCTGTTTTAGCGTTATCTAAGTTTTTTTTACGTTATTCGGTGCAAGAATTCCAACTACCTAGAGCTAGTGGAACTATGGTGTACCAAATAGGAGTCGTAATGTTATGAGGCTAAAGAAATGGACGAACGGGGAAAAGAAAGTGTTAAAGTAATGTTGGATAGTAACCTGCTATTTAAAAATCTGTTAAGGCGACACTAGACTCTAATAACGGGGGTTGGCTAGAGGCCCATATTTTAATTAATTTATATGTATTCGAAACTGTAATATCTTTTTTTCCAGATCGATACCCACGGATGTACGTAATTTATATTAAAGATTTTAAAAACAGTACCTTTGCATTATTATTATTAAATCGTTTAAACATTTTATAAAGAGTTTTAACTTTAAAATTAAAAATCAATAAAACTTTAAACCGCAGTAAGCAGTTTCATATATTTTCATGTTAATATTATAAAGAACGGTATTAACTAAATAATATGGTAAATGTATAAAAAAAGACAGTAAATAAAAAAGTTTTTCTTATTCTATGTAAACAATATAGACAAAAAATGTTTGAAATAATTATTCATTACTAAAAATATTTTTTGTCTATGGTTCTACTATACTAAAAATTCTGTCTCAATGTAGGATCGCATAGTAACCAGCCTAATGAGGCAAGTTATAATATATGCTATTTCATTATGACTGTTCTTATTTAAAACCAAAAACTAAATTGCAAAAATGTATTAGCCATAGCAAAAACTTAAGCATGTCGTAAATTGTAATTCTATTGTGGAAATGTTTTTTGAAGTGTTCATTTGACATAGTATTTACTTTTGTTCATATAAAGCAGTTACTTTGTGATATGACATTAAATTTGAAAGAAAATAATAAGTTAGCAAACACCACTCTTATTTTTTATACGTATGCCGACAAGGTTCCGCTACAACCGTAGCTTCTTCAGGGCTGTATAAAGTATGTATTATATAGCCCTGAATTTTACAAATTTCCAAAATTCTTCAATGAAGTAATGTGACAGATGTGAACTTACAGATTTAGTCCAATAGCCTAGGTGATAGGCTAGGTGTTTTTTTGATGCCTTAGAGATTATTGGTCCATTATGTAGTGTTATAATAAAACCAAAGACTTGTCCTAGCTCTCTTATCACAAAACAAACTACGAGTATGTAGTGACTCTTGATGTCTTAAAACTGCCGCATAAAGTTCACACTTTTCGAATCAGCCATTTAACAAAAGTTTTTAAAGAATGCGGACGGGACTGCTCGTTTCAACAACTGGTGAACTTAAGCTTATTGTAAATTGTGTTGTATTATTGCAAGTATTCTTATATTGAGTTTTGTGGGAGCCCCAATATGTTAAGATACTAAACGGGTAAACCGTATGACAGTTTCCACTATCTCATTGGTATTCTTTGAAACATACACGTAGGGTGGAAATATTGTGTTTTTCAAATGGTAAAACCATGACAGGTTTTATATAGAATCACCATTGATCTCCTTGAAACCCGTGCAAAGCTGAGATAAAAGCTAAACACTTGCCCAATATTAGCAGGCTTTGCCTGATTTTTACGACTCGTTATTTTGCTCACCTTCTCGGCTGTATAACTGTGTATCCTCTCTTCTAACAATAAAGGTCTTTTTACAGCTCAATTTTGTCTCATTAAAATACTCTGCAAACAGTATTCCCAAATATGTAGTAGACCCTGAAAGGTCATGGTCATCTGCAAAGAATATAAAACATATGTTAATATATTTAATATATCTATCTGAGTTTATACATGGTCCATCACACTGAACTATTAATATTACTGGACAATGCTAAGCAGCGTGACATCGTGACAGCGTGACAGCGTGACATCGTTAGCAATGACAGCGTCTTTAAGCCCCCAGCATTTCCAATTTCTACCGATTCATAACTTTTTTCTATTTAACTCTTTAAGTTTTTAAGTTCTAAAAAATATATGTCATTTTTGTAGATAATATCTATTATTTGTTTTGCCGAAAAGTTAATTATTTGATATTCTCTCGATAGAAAAAAATCGCAAAGTAAGCTCGGAAAATTATTAAAAACTTCTTTTGTTCTGTTATTCAACATTTTATGGACATAAAAAAATAATTTTCGCTGAATTGTTATTGTTTTTTATAGCTTATGCGCTTCCTCTAACATTCGTATTTAATATTATTTAACCTTCTTTGAACGCTTTCTACGGAGCTTTAAATGAAATTCAAAAGAATTGTATAAATACGACTGTGTTATGTTGGTACTTCTCAAAGATATCCTCCATCTTCTAAATAACTAACAACTAACAGATCACTTGTGTTGTCACTTCTAAAGAAATACGCACCTGACTCTACCGCTGATTAATCATTAAAAACACCCACCGTTTTATAAATGTATTCCCATTTATTTCATAGGAAAAGTACGTAAAATATATTTGCTGTACAGGGAATTCAGCCACACAACCTTTCGACACAAAGTAAAATGCGGAGGATACGGCGCTACGAAAACTCCCCACAAACAAATGAATTTAATAAGTTTTATCACCATGCCTCCCACCTTAACCTTGAATAAACACAGCAAAGCCAGAGGTTGTTCAATTTATGTTATTTAACAACACTTATATAATATGCAAATTTGCGTGTGCTTTTATGAAATTATCTCCAAACTCGTAAAAGGAAAATACCTTATCTAGACAATAAGAAACTTTGTTAACCGCGAGATGGAGAACTCGTACTCATTAATTAAATTAAATATAATTAACTTTGTATTTCTCTTGTGAATTAGAATGCGTCTACATAACGTTGAGTTAATTCAATTGCGTAATTATAAATATTCGTTAAATTTTAATCGTTGTTGACCTATCAAAATGAAATCATACTAATATTACCAAAGCTTATTATATTTTATGCTAAACTTCCATCAATCATGTCACCAAATTCTACTATCGAGCGAATTAATACACTAGAAAACAATAATATATTTCTGAGTATCACTCTGCAGATGCTACCATTAAAACTTTACGGAATAATTTGACTCCTCAAAATATACCAACAATTTTCAATTTGCAGAATTTTACTCTTCCAACCAACCAACTTGTATTTCTGCTGAATTATTAATCTTAGGCCCAGTTTTTACACAGAAAAATGGAACAATTTACCACATTTCAAGTTCTGTGAAGGTTCTATTCAAGTTCTGTTATTGTTAAAAACGTTCAGTTGTTTCACAAGACTGAAATGATAACAGAACTAGAATAGAACTTGAATATTAATTTTGATATATGATGAACTGTGCAAATTCTGTGAAACAACTGGCTAGTTAGTTCTTACGATTATTATTCAAGAATATAATAAGCCTTTTATTCTGAACTTCTGTTAGGTACATTAAAAAATAAACAAAATATTTCTAATATTAATGTACCTAACAGAAGTTCAGAATAAAAAAAGGCTTATTATTATTCAAGAATAGTTTTGTTAAAAATGAAAATATTTTTTAATGATATTGAAGATGTTTGTATGTGAATTACCATAATCATTACAATAATCATTACCATAATCGTTACCATAACCATTACCATAATCATTACCATAACTTCAAAAGTAACATTATTTGGTATACCTTGTTGTTAAAATATTGTTAAAAAATATTAAATAAGAAAATAATAATAATCATGAAACTTTGTTTCAATTTTTTTACAACAATATTAAATTACCAAACCATACCTTTAAAGTTTTTATTACAGCTTGCTTCATGTTGTATTTTTACAATTTTGTTTTGTTTAACAAGTTTAAATTTTATATTCTTATTTTATTAGTATTTTTATATTTCCCACGTACAGCCACGGACCTTTATGTGTTCCTTTAACCGTTATCAACATTTTATATGTATGTAATTTTAATTCAAAAATATGTGGGAATTTTTGTGTAAAAAATAATTATTGAGAAAAAATCTTAAACGCTTCGTTTAATTTGTGATAAATCATTTTTATATCTTGAAATTAGTATCAAATGCTAAAATAAGCACCGATATATGTTGATATTAAGCAAGTTTTTAAAATTGGCCCTTCTAGTTACATCCCATAAAATACGTAGAAATAAGTTAAGGTATTATTTTAATTATATTTCAGACGTAATAAGTTATTCGCAAATAAGCAGATCATCCATTTAACAAGCACGTTTCCCCGTCAGTCTGTTCCATTTTCCTCTTAACGTTGATAATTAAAAGTACTGCCGTTTTCATTAGTACTCTAACACAGATTGCCTAAGGCATGGGGAAAGCATTCCCGCCTCCGGTAATGCCCCAGTAAATACTTATTTGATGACTCCATTCCGCATCTCCAACAGCCAGAGGCATGGAAACGAGCCCAATGTGTTCCTTAAGATGGTACATACTATTATATACATAGGTTCACCGCTAAAATTGTATATTATATCATATGAATTTCAACACATATAATGTGTTTGTTCTGAAATTCACTTTCACTTAGGCGCCTAAGCATTTAATCTCGTTATGTTTATCTTAAGCCTGTTGGTAAATATTTGAAATTTTAGAAGCGATTTTAAATTGTGACGTCTGTAACTCGTGTATGATTTGAGATTTTCACGGCCAAACGGAGTATCGTGATTTTTAATTTTTAGTTAACTTTTCTGAAAGCGCTACAGTGTCCATCATCAGGGCAAATGTCATATGTAGAAAAGTTGGAAAAAGATGGATGTGCAACACGGCTCAATACATCGAAAATAAATAGTTTAAATGTGATAATTACTATATTACCGGCATTCTTTTCATTGTCCAGCGCTGAACTTTGAATAAAATAAACATGTATGTGATTTTCAATAGTTGCTCACAAAATCAAATGTTATCTCTTTTTCGTTGTTAGTTTGGCAATTCTAGATTTGCAAGATAAATTTAGAAAAAAATATTGATTTGCGTGGACTATATCAAAAATTTTCGTTACCTCTAAAATCGAGAAAAAATGAATTTTAGTAGAATAAATTGTAACTTTAAATGCGAATAAATAAAATGACATTTATTATTACTTTTGATTTAAAATCAAATCAAATCTATAATTTTTTGGTTAAACTGAGGATTTAACCTTTCTTCCCAGGGACAGGAGTCAACAACGATTCGACTAATTCACACCTAATTCGAGTGTACTGACATTTATTCCGTATATTATAGTGTTGTCATCCAATTTTTAGAAAAGTGCGTATATGTGTGCTTGTCTGTGCCGGCTTGTCAGCTCGATCGGATGTCAGGAAGGGGGTTAATTTCCACTTCCAACATACTAATGCAATTATTATATTGACTTAAAAGGTGTGACAAGATTATTTTTTTACTAATTACTTTTAACTCATTAAATAGCCAAAGTTACCTCTAAAATCAAAAAAATCGATTTTTGGCCTGTATTTCACAGTTTAAAACATAAATAAGTAAAATAGCACATATCCGTTCTTTAATGGCCTGCATTTGACAGTTTAAAACACAAATAAGTAAAATAACACAAATTCGTACTACGTATTTACTTTTAAGCCTTATGTTAAAAAATATATACATTATTCAGTTTTTTTGGGTATTTTGGTTATAAATTTAAATTTAAGTTTCGGATGAAAAAGTCCAAACCAGTCGTTCCTCTTAAAGTAAAATTTTTTTCGCGATGCATCACAAATGAAATGAAAAAGTTTACGTACGTTACTTTTTTAACCTACTTCAGATGTAACCTTTATAAATATGTGAATGCCAAACCCGCTTTTTCATTTCACAATGATAATTTCCCCTCTCTAAACTGCAATCATGAAAATATATATGAATGTTTGAAAAGAATACATTTTTACCTTTATAAAAATACAATTTATTTGTTGATCATAGAAAAATTTGTGGCACAAGCCAATCCCTTGAAGAAATACCCTTAAAATACAATTTGTTTTAATTTATTTTAACCGTGGAAGCTTAAAAGCTCTATTGTATTTTTTACTTCCGGATTTTTTCTGCGGAGATTTTCCTTTTCCGTGGCTAAACAAAAGCCTGCGAATAAATAACGATCCACTAAACTCACCCGTATTTCCCGCCACAACCAAACTGGAATTGATGATAACGTTATTATTTGAGGGTTGGCGAAATTACTGAATCAGTGAGTTTGCAACGTTTTAACGGGTTTGCTTTATCGCTAAAGGACAGATACCATGTTATTGAATTCAATAGTAGTTATTTTATCAGGAATTTAATTCTTCAATTTTTATTTTCATTTTATATATGATGATATTTCTTAATAATTACTTTTTGTATTTATATATTCAATATTGAATTATCGCATAAATGAATTCCTACAGAAAAAAGTAAGCCCCTAAATTAAAAAATATGCGCTCGAACACGGAGAAAACGAGTTAAGCTGATTTATTAAAATCTTGTTAAAAACATAATTGCATTCCATTTCCTAACACACTATTAGCTGTTTCATAATATATCGAAACACGTGTTTAAGCAGCTGCGATTATCCTGTTATTCTGTAATGACGAAATGCGAAAATATCAGAATTATTATGATCACGTGTTCCAACATCCTCATGACACATTCTAGTTTTACTGATACTTTGTCAGAAAACCTGTCAATTCATCTGTTGAACGCCTGCAGTTCCGTTGGTAACAGGAATAGGAATAATTTGACCAGATTTTTAATAAATTAGCAATATTTCAGTAAGTTTTCTCCGTGAATATACAAAAGTTAAAGGTTAAATAAGACCAGTAAGTGGCTTAGTGGTAGTGTATTCAATTACTCGGCTGGTTAAATCCTCCATCACAACAGAACTGCTTACTGTGGTGGCAGTATGAAATTTACAAATATTGTCAGGTTATTCGTAACCGGGAATATTTATCTATCCTAAGAACTAAAAAAATTCAGACTGGAAGTTTTTACTGTAAATATACCCCTGGTACTAGACCACATTATAAATGCAATACGTTTCATGTCATGTAAGATGTCGTTATTTTTTTAATATGACTCCTACAATACATTTGAACCTATCAATTGGTGCAGACTTTATGGTTTATTTAGCGCTTTATAATACTGCATTCCTTTGAATATTTTGTAAATTGTAATTGTTCTTTTTTGGTAGCCTAATTTTATTACACGTTCTTGTGTTAAGTCTCTGAATTTCCTTGCTGTATATAATTAATGCCATTCAGTGGCTGCTCGTGACTTTCGAATGTGAGTGTTAAGTTTGAAAAATTCGGCTTTTTTGATGTTGTTTAATCCAAAACGATTTTTTATTTTTTACCAAATTTATTTTTTGTATGAATATTTTCAGGAATATTCAGTTTGGCCGCATGGATTTACTGAACATCTTCATACAAAAAAAACGAATTTTCGAAGACTTTTTCAGCTACAACAACATCAATAATGCCATATTTTTGTAATATTAGCAATCTGGTACAACCAAAAGTCACGAGCCGCCACTGATGTCATTAAACAAATCAAATTTTCATGATTTAAGAGGCAATTTTCAAATGCAAAATTAAGTTCTGTTTAAAATGAAACCGCGCAGTCGTTCTTCTGAATTTGTGAAATTAGTAAGGATGCAGACGAATTCTCCAGTTAACGTTTTTTTTAAATATTTTTTGGTAATTACTGTCTGTACCTATATTTTCTTCTGCTTATAAGAATTCTGACATTGTTTGCCACGTTTGTTCGTATATATTCCCTAACAAAGCGATTCATTTAATACATCTGCACTTGACTAGGGATATTAAAGCTGATAAATACGAAAAGACCAGGTAAAAGTTGACATTGTAACGAGTGCACGGATGATAAAACCAAGCGGGAAAGTTTTGTTGAGCTCAGCTAACTTAAGCACTTTGAAAACCGATAAAGAGTGAACATTTAAGTTACCTATCTGAGTCCGGAATAGCAAATTATCCCGCATAGTAATTTTATGAGAATATTCTCGGTTCGATTAAAATAATAAAATGTGCTCGCGTCGTTTCCTTAAAGTAAACAAGTGCTTCTTTTAGAGTTTAAACCGTTATAATAATATCATGTACAGTTAGAAGTAATTCCGATCTGGGTTAATTCTGCTTGTTTTAGAGGAATGCTTATTCAAGTCTGTATATGAGTAACGATCCATAATTTTTTTCAAATTAAATATCAAGCTTATTTTTGTTTTTTTTTTATTTTCTTTTTAGAACAAGCTTTTCAGATTTTATATTGTTATTTTATTAATGAGCTAAAGTACCCGGCGTTGCCCGGGCTTTATTCTTTATAAGGGGGTAATAAAAAAGAATGGGGTGGTTTTTCGGAATCTCTTGTAAACAGTGACCTTTCTCTTATTTTCAAGATCAAGTCTGCGAAATTTCATTAATCTCGGAATAAAACTGTAGATTTATATAAAAACTCACAGTGACCTTTCTTAAAATGTATAAATCTTAACGTGGCTTTGGTGTGAGTGGCGCGACAAAGCAATTTCAATCTTGTTGCGACTAGCCCATGAAGTATTTTTCGCTCCCGAGTTTCACCGGCATTTTTATTTTATTTCTAGTGTACACCGCACAAGACAACGGCTGGAACCAGTGGGACTACGGGGCGTCCTTAATTGTAGTGGATAATTGAGAGGATAAAGAATATGAAGAAATTAGCGAGGGAAAGCAAAAGAAAGAGTGAAGAAGAAAGTTTTGAAACACATAAATCCATGCTTTTTACACAGGCTACCTAATTTAACATATCTTTTGTGAAGACTTTTCTCCCGTCTACATACACTTTATCGAATTTACTTCGAAATATAAACGTTTTAAATCAAGACACTCGTAGAGTGGGACAGTAGCGTGAGGCTGTATACAGTCAATATTTACGCAACCCAAAAAATATTATTTCCGCTTTTAAAATGGATGAAAAAGCAAATTCCCTGCTATTTTTTGCATTCTTTATTATAAAACATTGCTGAAGTTAAAAATATATATATTTTTTAAGTCAATGTCGCACAAGAGTTTCAACTGCTCCCAACCGTCTGGAGCAAGTGAGACACAAGAAAGTGAAAGTAGTAGGGAGGGGACGAAGATGAGGAAGAGGAAGGTTGTTGATGTTTTAAGTTATTCAGATTTGGTTACCAAACAGTGCTAAAGCCATTTCAAGCAACCTTTCAGTACTGAGTGGTATCTTTCACCAGGGTGATATTGAAAGTATCTTCCACTCTGAAACATGTCACAAATTTACAGTAGGTATATATTATTTTTTTATGAATTAATTTTTTATTAATGTTTTTTTATTGAATCTAAAAGACGAAAAAATAAATTACCCCTCGACCGAGTAGACCGTCTGAGGCCGATTTATTTAGAAAGTGCTTGTTTGTAATTAAACAGAAATTTTTTAAATATTCTGAGTTAAAATTTATAAGTTAATGCAATTTTAAAATGAAAAATTGTCGTGGATTTTGCAGTAATGTCGTGGTAACATGGTCGGGTAATTTCACAAAGCAATTTGTTCTTAATTTATTGGGCAGCAGCTGCTTTCTCTTACGGTCTGCAACCGTTTCCAACAGGCATTGTAAACCCTATTAAAACACTATTAACAATATTTCGTGTTGATATTTTAACACAGTAAGTTAAAATATTTCGTCTGCTCTTGGTTAAATTTTAAAGTTTTATTTATTTCGGGATAAATATTCTTCAAGAATATAAAATATCCATCAAATTTTTTTATGTATTTTGATTCCTTCAATAGTTTTCGAGTATTTTAAAATGAATTGAAATTGCCAACGCTATGCCCGATATATCGAAATCGCTTCTATTTTCAGGCTGTGGGCTGTTTTTTTCATGTGTTTCCTCAAAAAATATTATTAAACCAATATAATAATTTTTTTCGATACCATTTGTTTTTTTCGTCAGGTAAAACATATAATAATAATAATAAACATCTAATTAAATAAAACGCCACAAAGTTAATTAAATGTTTCAAATAATTCTTTGGGGTTAAAAATTACCAACTGTATTCGTTTGTTGTGGAAAAAGAAGTTACTATACGCCACTTCTACTCCTTGTGATTAGGAACGTACTTGACTTAATTTAACCATTGATTCCTGACACTATTTGGACTAAAAAAATAAATAACATTTTGGAATCCGCTGATATATATTTTTTTACTTAAAACATTAAAAATCAGTAGGTATTGGACAGTAAGGATCGGGTTGAGAGGTTGGTCGGTTACTAGTCTTAGCGACCAGTAACGACGTATAAGAAAAAAAAATTGTTCCATTTAAAATAAAAAGGACAAAAAAGTTACCGATTCCAAAATAATAAGTACATTTCTTACCTCAATCACTGGTTCGTCACTTAACACCCTGTATACTATTATATTATATAAATAGTGCATTCCGAGTATATTTTTGTGATATAGTAGATAGATAAATTGTGTGTTATTCTGACCTTTTCGAAGGTTTTTGGGATTAGTGATTTCCATCGTTTTAACTTGCCACAAAATGTCACAATGTGCTGCTTCATACCATAGATATTATCAAGAGTCAAAAAATGTAATATTAACAAAAAAATTGACATCTGTGTTTTGAATAAATTTTTATCCCGAAAGTCCTAAAAAGAAGTTTGGTTTTTGAGTTGATCTCTTAGCGAAAGTCTACTGATGTATTTTATAATAAGCTTTAAAAGTAGCTGAAACATCGTTTGATTTCATATTTTTTTTACTATTTAAAATAAACCGGTCCTTACTGGTCTCTGCGTAATTTTTTTAAATTACCAAAAAAGGTGGCAAAATAGAAAAATAATAATATGAATGTTTACTTCGCATCCATTCCTTTCTTTAAAACTGTACGAAATATACGTCGAAATTTGCAGCCTCTATAGGTCTTCTAAAGGTTTAATTAATTCCCACTTGATAAGTTATTACTAGTTGAGTACATTTAAAACCATTTAGAAAATTTATGTGTTTGATGGACGTTCCAAAACGGAAACTCCCGTATGAAGAGAAAAAAATCTCATTACCTAAAGAATTTCTTTTAGAAGGCATTTCGAGTGTAGATGTTTAAGTGTAAGACATAGGAGGAGGTTGGTGACAACTCTATGGGAACCTCTTTGCCAGACTTAATGAACAAAACATCCCGTTGCTTGAGGAAATGTGTCGAGACAACCCCTCACCGGAATGGAAATGGAAAGCTCCGACAGTTTACAATTCCGCTTGAAATGGCGACTTGGAGAAGCCTTAATTGGATTCATTCGCGCCTCCTATGTACACATGAATTTATTCCGATTAAAGTTGCCTTGAAGAATTTGAAAATATTATAAAATCGCTTTTCCCGCCTTGAGATGTCGGAAAAAATAGTTTAAAATTTTTATTTATTTACTCCTTTGGTACGTCCGTGGGGCTTCTACGATGACTAATTTGAAATATTAACAATTTTATTCACAAGGGTTTAAAACAATGGTTGCAAAAAATAATTTCTTACGTAATAATTTTAAAATATTGTTTAAGTATGTTTTACACATTGAATTTGTTACATTAAAAATGTCGATTTTATTGGTATACTCATTTGCTGAACTGTGTAGGCGATGAATTGGCGAGTTTTCTACATATTTTTTTTGTAAATGGTGGGTGACATTGAAATAGGTTCTCATGTCGATTAGGTACCTACACTTAAATTGACCAGTCTCAAAAATTTGTAACACAGATATAAATATCACTCGCAAAACCTCATAATACTCACATCTTATATAATATTTTCTAAAATACATCTGTACAAAATGACTAATTTTCTTTAAATTACAATTTTTAAAAATCTCATTTTCATTCCCATTTTACCTTGTAACATTGGGAATGGGGAACCATTGATTCGTTTGGCACCTACAGGACAGGAATCCTTGTCCTGAGACCCAGTTTCTCTTCGCACAACCCCTTGAGTTGCTTCCACTACCCTGTGCGACCCACTACACGTCTTCCCTCTGGATTTGTACTTGGTATAATACGAGTATACTTATCACATGTATATGACACTTTATTTACGACTATTATATGAAGAGTAGCATGATTTGAATTTTTGAAAAAATCTATTTCATACTTGTTTACTCATTTGTATAGTTCAGTTTAATTTATACATTAATTTTAATTTAGAGTTATTTATTCATATATTTCCAGGCGCTTATTATTGATTTAACTTTAAACTTTTATTTTCGGGTCAAAAGTAAAACATATTTTCCATATATCTTTCCATCACGAAAGCAGGATAATACATTCATTGTATTCCAGTATAGTCATAAATATAATCCCTTGATCTTTTTTCTCAACCCCAAAAGCTTAACCTCATTTTATTGTTCGTTTTTATAGCGCCCCGGGTACCTAGAATCTACTCCCGACTATATATAGGGCCAGAATGTAATCCACGCAAAAACGAAAGGCGTTTTTTACAAGGAAAATTAAGTGCTTTCAAACGGAAAACGAGCTAATGTTTGTCCATATTTCGGCAAGGAGGAAGTAAGTAACCATCTTTTTCTTTATTCTACCGTTTACCCTCAAACATCACTGTATTTTTGGACCGATATAAACCTTGGTTGATGACTGGGCATATCTTTCAACGATTTATAATCCAATCATGGAACCAAATTCTTCCCCTGGATCGCTATTATCTCAAAATTATATTTTTCTCTGCTTCTGAAAGCTAGGATTGTGTGAGTTATTACTTCCATTCAAGAAATCTCTCCACGAAAATATTATTCTTTCTATGCGTCAGTGATTCTTTCGTCTATAGAAATATATGAAATAATAATTTGCATTTTTATATAAAACTCTTCATGTAATATGTTATTATACATACGAGTACAGGAATATTATTGTATTCAACGAATTCATTGAAAAAGTTTAATAAAATAAATTATCACGAAAAAAGTCCCGTTAATACCACCGGAAAAGCTTTCACTTTGTTTATTCATGCATTAAATTTAATCAACATATCATCAATCATTACGATCTATTCCTTATTTGTTATTAATAGGAATGCTTGATTTCAACACCTTAGAAACACACCGAAAAATATTTGTATATAAAAATTTGTTGAAGTTAATCTCTGAAACTATATTTAATCAACATATCTTGAAAGAGGTTACCTTGGATGTCCTAGCAAGTACACTTCTGGGAGATGCCATGCACTTTTTATGCTCCGAAAGCGAGGACTTCTGCATATCGGAATTGGGTGACTCAACCGCTTAACGATTCTGCATTAACCATCGACCTGTTCAACGCCACTTAGAGAATTCAGCAACTTAGACAGTTCAACATCTATCTTTTGACGCAGGTCACAAAAACGTGTGTACGTATAACCGATTTATGTTGTATAGAATCGATTGAAATATGATCTCAAAAAGCAAAATAATGTATTTTATTTCTTCATAAGAAGCGGTTACTTTGTGATGTGACATTATAATTTAAAATTAAACAATAACTTTGTAAACATCACCTATAGGTAAATACATAATGCCGACCTGGTTTCGCTACAACCGTAGCTTCATCAGGGCAGTATAATACTAAACATCTAAAATATAAATTAACATGTGTTGATATCACGGTAAGTGGACAGTCTGAGCTACAGTGGAAAAGGTAGGGATAGGTGGGAGATTGAGAGGCGAGTGTTCTTTGTCAATAGGGAACAATCTGAGTATAGGGCTTTTAATGTATTTTACCTTTCAAAATGTCTTTCAAATACTTTGA
Source organism: Hesperophylax consimilis (assembly GCF_061612785.1). Lineage (NCBI taxonomy): Eukaryota > Metazoa > Arthropoda > Insecta > Trichoptera > Limnephilidae > Hesperophylax > Hesperophylax consimilis. The sequence goes on along the minus strand of NC_142843.1, from coordinate 27,175,908 downwards.
AATACAAACTATCTTTAAATATCTATTAAACCCTCAAAATTGGGCTTCATAGTCTGTGAAAGCGTTCAGATTTTTTGATAATGTCTGATAAAAGAGACGAATTAAACGTAAGAGTTTTAAAATATTATTTTTGGAATTTATCAAAGGGCTACGAAGTCTGAAAGGAGTGTTTCAGCTTTTTTATTTATTTATGGATATGATTTTCCTATTATGTTTATAAACTCTGAAAGAAGTGTTTCAACTTTACAAATTATTTATGGATATGATGTTCCGAAACAATGAGTTTTGCATTCTTTTACTTTTTTCCATGTTAGCTCCTGAAAGATTTTGTTCTTCGAACTTACATAGAACATGGTTAACGATTTGTTTCCTTCCGTCTTCCGATAGCTAATAACTTTGTTATTTAAAGTTGACTGCCAGTCAAATGATATTTTCAAAGAAGCTCATAAGGTATCTCTATCTCCTACTTGCACGATTTTTTCAAATTTTAAAATGGGGTTTGATTGTTTTTAGATATTTGCATGCCAGTTCAAATCTGTGACCTTTACCTTAAACATTGAACCGTATGCAAATAAATATCAACGTTTTTATTATAATGGTGCATTAACCCAAATAAAAATTCTAATTGACGCTGGAAACACTAGAGTGCTAGTAAAACATTAGCATTTATTACGTTCCATGGATTAACGACGTTTTAAGCTCAGAAATTCATTAAAATTTCAAAGGATGGAATCAATTAAAAACGAATAAATTAAAACTGGTTTCCCTTTTTCTAAAAGTTTCAACTCTACCGAAATATAAAAATCTTTTTTCTTTCGATTTGTTTTTTAAAGCTCGTACTTAAAAATAAGTAATAAATGTTAAGAATGATATAAATATTAAATAAAAAACACACTTTTATTTTTGAATTAAAAAAGATCGCCAGTCGGGTTTCGCTATTCTAAAGCTTCGTCAGGGTTTGTTATTAAGAGTTAAAAATAAGCCCTGAAGAAGCTTGGGAAAAGCGAAACCCGCTTAGCGATCTTTGTTAATTCAAAAATAATAGTGGTGCATTACAAAATGTGTTATAGGCGATATATATTGTAATACGCGATTAACAGAAAAACTTGATTCGTATTATACTGACGAAAAAGCCAGTGGCTTTGAAACATGTATATTAGTATTGATTCAAATTGTTGTATACAAAGTATTTCACTATTGAAGACAATATTAGCGATACCTAAACGAAAATCTGAAAAAGATAGGTCACATCTGGACTCGAACCCAGGACCCTTGCCTTGCCGGGGCACTGCTCTACCAACCGAGCTAATGTGACCCTATCTCCTTCGGTCATATTTCATATATATATATATATATATATATATATATATATATATATATATATAGAAACAAAAAATATTTCTTTATCCCATATCCGTGTTAAATATTTGTAACTAGCACAGACCCGATAGATAGACGTTAAGGTGGTAATCTCATCGAAACGTGTTCCACAATTATCACGCGAGTAGCTGGGCGCCGTGACCAGATTCAGTAGTTTATGGTCAATCGGCGTTAGAGCATTGTTGGTCAAATTAAAATAATTGAGGATTAAAAAGAGGAACAATTTTTTTTGCTTTGTATCTCATCTAAATATGAATACGTAATACATATAAGAATAGTCAGAATTCTCGACAAATCAGTTCCAATTTTGAAAAAGGCTATTAACATAATGTTCTATTAAAATATTAATCTATAGGTAGATACTTCGTCTTCATCGTTTTAAAGGGATTCTCCAAACGCCCCTTCCAATTTTGAAAATAAAGCTTAAGTTCTAGAGTTTATTGAAATGGAGTTACAGACAAAACCACAACTGAAATTAGTATTTATTATAATCTTTTTTGAAATTCATGTTTAACACTAAGGACGGGTTGTTTCGGAGAATTTGAACAGTTCATCAAATTTCAACATTCATTTCCGGGTACTGTGAAAGTCGTATTCAAGTTCTGTTATTATATCATCACAGGCTAGTTGCATGACAACACTGAAATAATAACAGAACTTGAAAAAATCTTTCACAGAACTGGGAAATTAACTTTGAAATTTTAAGAATTGTTCAAATTCCCCGAAACAACCCGTCCTTAGTAAAAAATCTTGGTAATATTCTGGTAGCCTGACTTTGTTACATTAATATCATTTGAAACTCCAACCTAAAGTCATCGCTTGGCGTCCTTGGTTGGAAAAAAGAAGCAGAAGTCGCTCATATATGAGTTGGTTTTTTTAAGAAAATTGCATGCCTCGAATATGTGAGAGCAAGCCGCCGAGAACCGGCAAATCAGTAAAAAATATTATGACTCCAGAAGGCTCATAAAAGGACGACGGAACATTAAAAATAATACCTATTTTAACATGTAAATATTTTCATGATTAGTATAATACGCGTTACTCATCCGGCGTTTTCCGCTCTAAACCTCCCGCAAATCTGCAACATTAATCTCCCACCCTAGAGTTGGAATCATAAAAAGCCGGACCGGCGAGAATCCGACCAGTCCCACCCTCGTCGTCAGATTTCAATCCAACCCCATCATGAAATTTCAATTCACTCCGCCTGCAAATCACATTGCCGTCTCGCAGGGCCTGCAAATTGGAAGTTTTGCGAATAGATTTCCTAATATCCCATTGTTACCCTCTTCCCATCCCTCCTCTTCCCGCCTCCTCTCTAGACGACTGGGACGAGCCTGTTAAGATAGAGGAGATTTATGCGCTAGCAATCTGAATACATTTAAATGCTAATATATATTGTATTTCATAATTTAACCGAATGTATTATGTAGACTTTATACCATCCCACTGACAAAAATGGTTTAAGGTTTATCAAAAATGCATAACGTAGTTTTTTTTAATTTATTTGGATATGATTTTCATTTTCATTTTCATTTTTCATTTTATTACATGAAAATTTGATGATTTAATTTAATTCTTTAAACGTTAATCACTCAGCCAAAAGAGTTCTAAAATTTTATACCTAAGTACAGTTAATCAAAGTTTAAATAAATACATAAATTTTGTAAGACGAAACCGCTATCACGTGTAAAAATCATATAACAAACTAAGATCTCCATAAAAATGTCTTCGATTTTCAATAATAGGTCATACTATAAATAGAAAATTTATTTATCGGAAGCTGTAAAATTTTAAATCAAATTATGCAAATTTTTCTTATTTGGAATATTGTGTAGGTCAATGCCCATTACTTTCAGCTGGCTACATCTTTTACTTCGTGAAACATGAAATAGCTGTGGGTTTAATTCCTGTGGCATTTATCATTAAAATAATAAAACATTAAATCAGCCAATACACACAAATGCAATGACAGAGATCAAAATAAGTTGCAAATTATCTAAAATGGAGCAAAGAGAATAATACTTAGGCGAAATAAATAGATTTTCAAAAGTAACTAAAATGTTAAAGGAACTAAATTGGCTAACAGTTAAATACATGCTGACCTTGAACCCGATGATATTTATACAAAAAATAATAAACAACCTATTACCCAAATACTTTTCAATCAAAATTATATACAACGAGGATATTCACAGACATAGAACAAGAATGTCCAATGAAATTATAAACAACGAGGATATTCACAGACGTAGCACAAGAATGTACAATGAAATTATATACAACAATTATATTCACAGACAGCAGAAGAATGTGCAATGAAATTATATACAGCAATTATATTCACAGACAGCAGAAGAATGTGCAATGAAATTATACAACAATTATATTCACAGACAGCAGAAGAATGTGCATTGAAATTATATTCACAAACAGCAGAAGAATGTGCAATGAAATTAGGCTATCACAAAATCCAATACAAAAAATAGTTTACTATACACACGAATGCAATATTATAATGTGCTACCGCAAACTTTTAAGGATTGTAGGAGCTATTTATCACAACAAAATGTATATTAAAAATCTTACAATGTATGAATGTAAATAATAATGAATTATATATTTGTAAACTTGAATGTACAATGATGGCTAAAATAAAATTAATAAATATTAAGAATCCTGCTTATCACGGGATGTAAAATTTGTTGTAATTAGAAAAAGACCATCGATTCAAAAGTAACGAAGTGGTAAGTCGTAAAACACGCTGTTCTTTCATTACTTTCATTGATTAACCAGGCACGAAACGCACAAATAAATTTACAGACAGACGAAATATAAAACGTTCGAGTTTTAAAATAATAATTATATTCCTTTTTGGCTTTCACGTATTAGGGGCGGTTTGGACCGTGTAGTTTTAATAAAACAGATTGTTCTTAATTTAAAGTTAGATATTTCCTTTTTAAATTTATTTTTTAAAAAAAAGACTTTATTACGCTCTCAGTCAAAAATAATTGCCTTTCAAAAACAAATATTTTCAATTTTTTTTATGATGCGATTATATTTTGTTTGACAAATAAAAATTCAATATAAAATAACGCTTGTCTGAATTTTTCCCAGAATCAGTTCCAATTTTGAAAATGAAATTTATTAATTTCACGATGAATACAGGAATAACTAACGCACAACATCACAGACAACCCAAATTAGTACGTAATTTTTAAGTACATTCAATACTGTTTTCATTTCCTCACTGGATTTTCAGGTCGTAAAATATACTCGTTTAAATGTGGTAGATAAAGACTATTTTAAAACCATTACTCGGTTCCTTCCATGTCGAAGTTTCGTGAGAAAAAAAGTGAGGGCTTAACGCCCTTCAGATTTCTGGGTTCTTTAATATATTTTCAAACTTCACACAAACTTGGTGCGAGGAGTCCTTAAGGCCATATTTATGTTAAATGTTAAATTAGTTTTCAAACATTTAGTATTGGTTTCCAATTTCCGGGAATCGTATTTTTTCTGATATATTTGAATGCGTGAAAATAAAAATAATAAAATAAAATAAAATTATAATTTTAAAAAAAATAACATAATAAAATAAATAAATAAAAAATCTCCTTTTAATGTAAAATGTTATGTAAACCTGTTAGTTCTAATTTTAATAAAATGCACTATATTCCTTACAAACAAACATGTTTGGAGCCCAATAGAATGTACCATTTTCCAAAATCTAATCTACCAGTCGAAAACATTTTTTTTAATTCCTTTTGGAACCAGAGATTTTGAGGTAAAAATTATTCAAGCTGAAGAAGTGTACGTTTATTTATATTACTGGCTCGGTCGTATTTGGTGACCAGATCTGAATAACCAGGCACTTCTTCACTTTCATCTTCCCCTCTCCTTCCCTGTCCCTTTACCTTCAGTCTCATAAATTACCCCTGTTGGGGATGCCTTAGTCTCAGTGGATCCAGATGGTTGGGAGTAGTTGTGATTTGGGACTTTTGTGCGTTTTCACATTTTCACACATAAAATGAGCTTATTATCTCTCGGTATTAAAATTCAACAAGAATGTATACATTATTATTTTTAAATAAAGTTTCTTTTATTTAAAAATAACAATGTCTTTGTTATTGAAATTGGAATTTTGTCATATTTAATATGCAGCAATAGTAACATTTTTTTTAGATAAATACTAATTACCCATTTTTGGATGTGTATTACTTATGCTATATATACTCGAAATGAATAAATGAATGAAACGAATTTAAAAATTTAAAAGGTTATTTGGATAGTAAGAGTTAAATAAAAACACAATAAATGGTAGGTATTTCTCAGAAATACCGACTGTCGACTGTGTTTTGGTAAAACCCTTTTTTGGGAATGTTACTTTTCAGCGGTTTCGTATAAAATTTTCTTCAAAGTACAAAATGGTAAAGTAATTTTTGCTGATTAAGGCATTTTTAATACTTCAAACTAAATTTATGCGCAAATTTTTTTTAGGTAATTTCTTGAAAAAGTAGATTAAATTACCCAACCCTCAAATAATTCATGTTTTCAAATAGAACCGCAATATTTTAAACTAAAAATTTGAAAAACAAATAACCACTTTCATACTAACTTCATTTTTAATTAGTTTAACGATTATGAAAATATTCGTTTTTATCGTGTCCTTTTTTATTTATTCAGTCCCAACTGCTCTCAACCGCCTGGAACCAGTGAGACTGTGGCATCCGGAATTGGAGTGTGTTTAGAGGCTGAAGGTAGTGGAGAGGGGAAGGAGACCTACCTTGCTATTCAAATCTGGTCACCAAACATGGCCAAAGCCATTTCAAGCAACGTTTCAATTCTAAATAGAGGTCTTACACCAGTCCAATACCGAGAATATATTCCACTCTGGATCGTCCGCAAATATACTCTATATAATTTTAAATGAGTAATTTGTGAATTAATACATATTAATAAAATAAAATTTACTTACGCACTTTGGGATTTGAACCGGTGACCTCAAACTTGCTAGTCTTACCCAATAACCGTGAAGGCCGTCGAAAATCCTGTAAATTTTTCTTTTTGTGTCTTGAAGGATTTGAAAACAATGATACCAACTTCACGAAAACTATTCTATTTTATAATTTTTCCAAGACGTTTACTTATGTATTCGCATAATATAAAAATTACTCTTTTTATTATGTTCCACCATACAAATTCTACAAAAGTTACCAAGAATTTTATCTTCCTTTAAATTCGCCGGAAAACTATTGAATATTTGAAAGCTTTTGGAGTGCCTTTTGAGCTTTGACTTTAAGCTCATGTTCCATGGTTCTACTCCTGAAAAAAAGAATATATGAAAGTTCATAGAAATGTTGCTGTATATTTTTAAAAAATCTATGATTCAATCAATTGAGAACTCATTTCAGTAGGTAGGCTAATAATTTGCAATTCCGAGATATGCTAATAATATAAAATAATATGGTAGTGAGACAAAGAGCTGGCGGAGGAAGTAGAGATGTATACTGAATTCAGAAGAAATGAGATTCCTGAGATATTTGCTTAGTAAAACCATATAGGTACTCCAGATTTCGCTAGAAATATGGATTTAGTCCCAGAGTTATCGTGAAGAAGCTAAGATGGTTAGGACCTATGTGCTTACAAACGTAGAACGGTGATTATGTTAATGACGTCAAATCGGGGTCGTCCAAGAAATATAAAGGACGATCTAAAGAGTTTAATAGGTACTTGAATTGGATTATTTCAAGAGTCCAATTATTAATTATTTGAGTTGATTCAAACGCCGTATGAATGTGAACGAAGCAAGGAGTAAATGCCAGGACAGAGTTGTGTGGTGTCCAAACCTCTGACTGTATTGGAACTTGTGGTCCATTGGTGACAGTTGTGTGTATAGTTTGTAATCGCAATCCTCTAATCGAAAGAAGGTTTAAAAAATCTGGGGAGGCCTTAATCTAGTACACGGAGAAAAATGAGTACGGCTTTTTTTTATCAAGATACCGTTAAAATTTGACCATTTCGAGGTGCGAAAATATTTTATTAATAGTTTATTATTAAATTTGTCAAATCATTCGTGATAGGCCTCCAGTCCCGTTTTTAACAGAAACACGAATAATTTGACCAGATTTTTAATAAATTAACAATATTTGTTATTAGTAAGTTTTCTCCGTGAAGACGAGTGATAGTGAGCTGATATAAAGGTCAATATTTTCCTCGTACATGCAAGGTTTTAATTTGATATTAATTTGTGATTTACGATAGCCCTGTAAACAAACAACATTCCTAATGCGAACAGCAAACGTGTATTTGTCCAGTCGAGCCTGAAAATAACTATTCACCCTTTGCCATTTTACGACTGTGTGGGCAGTAAATAAGAACATTTTGTATCCCTTGTTATCTCGAATGAGTTTTTCCATCCCTTATATTATACTAGGGATTGAGAATTCGGTCCCGATAAAGGAAGAGGAGAGGTGTAAATTGTACAATAAGACTGGATATTAGGAAGCCTCACGGATTACCCTCCAAATCCAGTCAGCTTCCATAAACATTTGTATTCATTGTATCTTTGTATACTACGCCACATCCCCGGCAAATTGGAAAAATTGAAAATGCTTCCACGGAGAACGTAGCAATAAAGCATTGAATAATTTCAATCTCCATGATGGGTTTTTTTCATTGCAAACTTGCTCTCTGTTTTGGTGTAGTGATCTTTTTAAAAGTTTTTTTTTATTTTTTTTTATAGTGAATTACTCACAAGAGTCCCAACTGCTCCCGTCTGGAGCCAGTGAGACTATGGCATCCCCAATTGGGGGATGTTGTGAGGCTGAAGGTAAGTGGGGAAGAGAAAGAGGAAGGTGGGGAAGTACCTGGCTATTCAGATCTAGTCACTAAACACGGCTAAAGCCATTTGGAGCAACGTTTCAATTCTGAATGGTGGTCTTACACCAGGGCGATACTGGTAGTATCTTCCACTCTGGAACGTGCCGCAAATATACTATATATTATTTTAATTAATTAATTGTGAAATAACACAAATTAATCAAATAAAATTTATTTGCGCACGCCGGGTTCGAACCCGCGACCTTCGGAATGGCAGTCCAATGCGTTACCACTGGACTATGCCGGCCGTTTAAAAGACTTTTAATAATTAACTTAGCAAGCCTTACCCGAAGGTTGCGGGATCAAAACAAAACAAAAATATATATAATAAGTGATTTATGTTATTACATACAGAATTAAATTTATTTATATTTGCGGTCTGTTCTTTTGATTATCGGTCTAAAATGCAATATACCATGAGTGTCGCCTTGGTGGGAAAGCATCACTGATTACTATTTTGATTAAGCAGATCTAAGTAGCAAGATACCAAACTACCTTCTCTCTATCCCTCCTTCGCCTATTATCGACTCTCACAACATTCCTCTTATTTATTTATTAAAATTTAAACCCTCTAAACTACTTTTTTAGTTTTTTTCAGTTCTGGACAGCAATGGTATCAACAAAAATATCAGCCCGTAATGAAAATTTTTTTTACTAAAATACATCACATATAAAAAAAAATGTTTTTGACTGAAGATTGTACCTTCCTTTACAGGGACTGGATTCAACCGCTAAAATGCGGATATGTAATCGATTGCCACCAAAGGGTTAGCCTGTCGAGTTTCAGCTCGAACGGATGTCGGGAAGTGGGTTTATTTCTGCTTCAAAAATTTGCATTAATTAATTCTTTTTTGACCTCTCTTACTGGTCTCTCTTGACTCTTCGCCTTGTATCGCAGCGGAAGAGATAGATTCGTTTGTCGTCATTTGTTCGTCACTGCTGCACACACTGATTCCTTCATTCCTACCCACCCCTCGTACCTTTTTTCTTCCCAGAACTTCCTCTTCTTCATTTCCTTAAAAATACCCTCCACACTACATCCCCAAATATGACGCAGACCTTGAAAGAAATTATTTTCCTCAGGGCCTCCTGTGTGAGGTTAATGTAAAAGACAAAACAATAAAGTATGGGATTAAAAATTTCATTTTCAGTCACGTATTACGGTAAATTGATAAATACATCCAGATGTGATTCATAAGAGCTGTTTGGACAATAAAGTCAAATGTTTGACCCCATCAGTGTAGAGCGAGACAGATATATTATAGTTATATAAAAGCACATGTATTAGTTTCACCTCTCTCTCTAACATCCCAGCTTGCAACTAGTAAAAACGATCCGTAATCTCTGTACCCGGTTATCAATAAACTCAGTAATAAATAATCCAGAGCATCATAATTACAGTGGTAGAGCCAACACAAAATATTATTAGTAACAATAACATATAACTTTTTTGATGTAAATTTTTATCTTTTGGCAATCACTTGACGGCAGATATCTTATTTTACTTATACCAACCCAAGAAAACATACATTTTCAACTATATTTTTGCACTCCAACGTTAATTGAACCCGAAACGTCCCCACTCGAACTAATGTGAGTAGTCGCTACGGAGAAGGTCTGTATGATTGGTTTATGGTAGCAATCCGGCTTCGAAAATTTTGATCGATATGGTTTCCAACATTTAATAGAAATTTATCAAGGTATACCGTGGAATGTAATTTATAACGTAGATGTTCGAAGTTGAGAAATGCTTTCCTAACTGTGAAATCCTTTCCGGAACTGGGTCATTCAAAATAATAATATTGCGATTAATACAAATGAATGATACGCTCTTTTAGTTTTAACTAAAGTAAAATTTTCTGTTTTCAGTTTTCACAAATGTGGAGAAGTTATAGTAGTTATTATCTGTAATGTGGCTTCGAATCGCTTTATAATATTTGAACATAGTTATTTTATGTAATGTGAGTTTTTACACACTATAATATATATATTAATGTTTTTACTATACACATAGTTATTTTAAGCAATGCGGTTTCAAATAATTTTTTGACAAATATTATTGGTTCTACTATTATTATATGCATAGTTATTTTTTGTATTCTAGCTTCTCATCACTTGATGATATATATAATATGTATTTTACTATTGTACTAACTTAATATACTAACGGGAAGTTACTCTGAGTACACTGTTAATAAAATGTTACCATCTACATGTATTATACGAGTGACAAATAGAAAATATGTATTCATATAGCTTTTGCTTGAAATGGCCATATTTAGTTACTATTACTAGTTCTGAACTTCCACTTTCCAACCTTCCTTTAAGTCATCTTTTTCCCCTCCCCACTAATCTCATAACATCGTTAATCTAATAAAATAAATAACTGTATCCATAACGCGATGTGATGGTTAGTCGGAAAATTGCAGTTTCGTTTCCACCCTATTCGACAATATTACATTTTATTCAAGTTTGTTCCACTCTGCTTCTCCTTCACGTCATGTATAATTGACTTAATGATTTACAGCTTCTAACTACGTCTATATAACATAAATAATTTCGCACTTTAAGGATAAGAAATTCCTCATATTAAGGATGTCAGTCCAGTCTTATTGCCCCCGGATAATTGGGACTCTAGTTTCCTACAAAGTAAAAAATAAAGTTCAACATCTTATAACGAGCACCTCCTATAACTAGTAATTTGCATAACGAGCAAAACAGATGGTGAAAAAAATTCTCTCTTAACGAGCGAAATTTCGCAAAACCAATGACGCAGACTTATACGCCAGAGCGTCAGTCTCTGGTTAGCACTTGTTCCGCAAGCACGTTATTTATTTATTTATTGGACAATTTGTGAGATAGCACCCCAGAGCGCTTTACCGTTGATGCAGGTATTACAAAAAAATATATTAGAAAAATAAAGTAAAGTTAAGTTAAGGAAAATTAAGTACAGGAACGGGTGACACGAAGGTAGAAGATAGAGACTTTGCAGCAAGAATCCTAGGTGGTGAAGAAACTGGACCAGTTGCTGCAGCGAGAGAGTCCACCGCGTCCACCAACAGTGCCAGCATGAGGGTCGTCATCCGTCCAAGTATGTGTCTGCTGCTGATAAAGAGCTGACACAATATCCTCACATAGATAAGAGACCTTGGCTGCACCGCTGTGACATTCGGCGAGTCCATCATTCATCTCCATTTCATCATGTTCCTGGTTATTGTTAAAGTGGTGCATTCTGCCCGCAATAAAAAGTTACGGTCGAGATAATAAATTACCCTGGGCTTAGCGAAACACTTGCTAGGGCCTTCAGAGTTACCAAGAATTCCGTTGAAAACATCCGAGGTACATTTATCGATCGACGTTCGTTCATCGCGAGCGAACAATATAATAGTTAAATATTTTTATAATAGTTGAATATTTTTGAGCAAAATTTCCGAATATTCTATGTTTTAATGACTTGTTGTTAAGTTTATTTAAAATTTTGACTTTAAAAATAATTTCTAAAGGATGTTGCCACATTTCCCTTGAAAATACTAAAAAAACACAGAACGGTTGGAAGACACGTTATAGGACGCGTCCGGCTGCCACGAAGGCTACAACAAAACCGTAACAAAACGTCAAACGTGATCACACATTTTTCCAAACTTGTGTTAAGTCATTATTTATACTTTTTTGGTGCAAAGGTTGATAACCCTTCAAAAAATGTCCTTGAAGGAAAGAACAAAGGAAGACAAAAGTAGGATTAAAACTTAAAATCATTGAAAAGCGAGAACATGGTATGAGCGTGGCTGATCTAGCGAGCCTATTCATTCGGTCTACATGAACGAATCGGACTATCCTCAAGAACAAGGATAAAATTAAGAAGATATATAATATGATAGATGCAACACTTTTCCGTTACTCCAGTCTACGGACCAGCAGGTTATTTCTAACTTTAAGAAATTCTTTACTAACTCTGACTGAAGGGAAAAGTCTCACTCTCAGAGAGTTTTAAAAAGATCATTCGTTACTTGCTTAAAACGTTGATTGAAAAGGCGTAGAAAAGGGTTATCAAGAGGACCCTCACTTTTGCTTGGAAGAAGCTTTTACCAAAGAGCGTTGTCGAATGTGATTTTCATTTTATTGTCAACGAGATCGTGTCTTTAGCCAATATCATGGGACTGAAGGTAGATAGCTTGTGAAAGAGCAAAGTAAAGAGCTGACCACAGAACTTATGGAGTGGCATTGTGTTTCACAACGAGGAGTTATGGAGGAGAGTATGTTAGTCGATGAGGAGGAAGTAGCAGAGCAACAATCTTATAGCGCCACAAGAGAAATGCCAAAAGCATGGTATAATGTTGCATCGTACATTGAGAAACATCACCCTAATAAGGACGTGGCTATGCTTTCTACAAATTTATTAAATTATAATGCTGTGTCACATTTTCACCAAATTTCTCAAATGTCTCTAGACAGCTTTCTAATAAAAAATAATGAATTATTTGTCATGAATTCATAAATAATATACTAGTTATTTCGATTTTTTTATTGTGGTTCGCAAATTGAAATCGCATTCCCGGTCGTTACGCTCCTTTAAAAATAAAGGGTAGATAATTTTATATGTTAAAAATTTAGTATTTTTTGGCATGGAACTAAATATATATTGATTATGATTTATATGGGAAAAATTGTCATAACAAATTAGATTATAGAACGAATTTAACTCGCTACTAGAAGTTCAACTGTATTATTATATCTACGTCTTAAATCCAATTTATTGTATCTCCATAAACCGACATCGACAAAAATTAAGTAAAATAAATTGAATCTTTTAGAAAATTTTATTTTGCATTGAAATATAAAATTATCTTTAGAATAGTGTAAGTAAGTTCGGCCTAAACATTTTGCTTCAACTTCGTAACTCATTTTTCATGAAATCGTCAATATACCCAATATAAGCTAAACACTGTCTTCAGAATTATTTCCATAGCACCAACCACACTGATGAACTGTTGGGCATACTCAATTATTGCTTGTAAATTAACAGATCGTCGGCGATCAAAGCATCAAAAGCCCTCGAACTAGCCCCCAATACATAAATAATAATAAAGTTGTGGGGGAAATTCTGGCAAGTTTGCTAACATATTTCGTCTGCTTTCACCGCAACTTTTCAATGTTAATAGCCTCCTGGCGAAAGACGAGGACCTTTTGTCCCCCAGGAAATCATTTAAGGCTGTGAGCAACCGCGCCGTCCACAGCGCTAAGTTTTACCCCGAGTAAACCCCAAAACTTAGCAACCAATCTGCCTTAGTTACGTCTTGTTTAAAATTATTCATTTCATATTAAATTGGTCAAATATTACCCAGTTTCGTCTGCAACACTCTTTTTTCTCAATAAACATTAAATTAAATAATACGGGACGCAATGAAGGTTTGTATGTGTGGTCAAATTTTTTGGCATAAAAATATAGTTTCAATATATTTCGATGGAAACCGATTGGTAACATTTTTGCGACAGAAAAAAATTGTGCGAATTTCATCACGCCAATGTTCACTGTTTGTGAGATTTTGCTGCTTCTGCTATTCAGATTTGCATTTCGTCTGTAAATTTATTTGTGCGTTCCGTGTCCGGTCAACCTTGTCAAGATGGTAGCCGTGTACGTTTTTATTGTTATATAAGTGTGAAAAAAATATAATACTTATAAACGAAACATGAACCAGTCACAGAAAATAAAATGATACCCACAACTAGGGATCGAATCCGGTTTACCGTATCCCATACAATCTTAATAACAATTCTTTTTACAAACTTTTTTCAAGCATGTAGGTAACGGCATTTATGCAAATCTTCCTAAATGCGAAACTGATAAACTACAATCAGTGTTCAACGCCGCAGCAAGGCTTATCACCGGGGTACCCAAGTTTTCGCACATTTCGGAACACCTCCGAAATCTTCACTGGCTGAAGTGTCCTGAAAGGATCCAGTACAAGCTATGCTGGATGGTGTTTAAAGCTATCAACGAAATGGCGCCACCGTATATTACTGAGCTATGCATTCCGGAAAATACTGGTCTAAGGCAGTCAACTCTTAGATCAGCGACATCATCTGCAATTGGAAGGTTGAAAGAGCCTAAGCGAAATCCGAACACTAAGTTTGGTGATCGTGCATTCGGAGTATCCGGCCCCAAGGCTTGGAATAAACTTCCTATGGAATTGAGATGTATAACCAGCCCAACAGAATTTAGATCCAAACTAAAAACTCACTTTTTCAGACACTCATTTCCATAAATCCGTCATTCTATCCAAATATTTCTTTTTTTTCATTTTTTTTATACCGTAATTGTTACATTATCTAGCGATTCCGTTCATTCAATTTTGCTATTGACTTGCCTACCAGTGGACAATGGACAATATCAGCCTGAACATAACAAGTTAATCGGTTTAATTGTTGGCAGATGAATCATCTAAATGCGTTTAAGATTGGCGATTGATTGATTTTATTCATTAATTTAATTCATTTAACATATAATATATCCAGCTAACAATAAATCCACCCTAATATAATAGAACTTCCTTCTTCTTCTGGCGTTAGTAAGATTAAATTGTTAATTTTAATTTTAGTTGTAAGTTGCCAAATATGTAAATACTCGTGTATATGTCGTTAAGATAGTAGTTATAGGCCTTATTCGTAAGTCACTAGATATAAGTCTTAGAGATAAGTCAGTAGTTCTAGTATTAAATATTTAAGAAATATCTTTGTACAGCGCCCTTGAGGTGATTTCTCACGAAAACGGCGCTATATAAATTAGCCAAATATTATTATTATTATTATTATAATATTGAGAAAAGCATTGATCTAATAAACCCTGGATGGAACTATTCGAGAAAATTTTGAAGCCACGGAGTGAGATGTATGAAAAGTGACAAAACCTACATAATTTTTTTAATGACATATCCCATTCCCTGTCTCATCAAATACCCCAAAAAATCATCAGCCGTTATAATTGCATTAAAAATACAAAAATAAATTAAAATAGTTTATATTATATTTCACTAATAAATCATTTCAAACGTTGGTCATACAGGATGGCTGCCAGGCAATTTTACCTCACTCTAGATTTGGCTTCAATGCCGCTCATACTAAATCACACTAATGTCCTGGGCTTATGATTAGGTCCATGGAAAAAATCAAAATAAACAAATAAAGACGATTTGAAAAAAGATTATTTATTTTACCATTGAAATGACCACCATTTTGAAATGGAAACGGAACGTACAAAAAAATTATATACAAATTAAATTAAAAACATTTGAGTTAAATACAATATTTCAAAGCCGTATACAATTTATTCCAAGTTAGGTGCATAAATAAATAGTTGACTATAGGGGGAGTTTCATGATAAATTATTTTCGTTTGTCGTGACATTGCGACATAAAATTGTACATGATAGAAACATAATACAATCGTAAAAGTTATATAAAAATCCATTCTTGTCACATGTCATAGCGAGACTGTCCTTGGGACTAGTATTACTTTATGTACATAGGAGTTGGTTCTCTTAATGGGTAATTATTTTTTAATGATAAACTAATGTTTATAAAACAAGGTTATTCTTTGTTATCCTTTATGCTATTTTTATTTATTTATCTATCAATATAAAGTTTTTTACTTGTATTTATCGACATCTGTCTCACTAGGGTACACCTGTGTCGAGACAGACGTATTCAGATACTTAAAGAATATTTACATGCATGACTAAATCAAAATCAAAATACAAATTACAAAGTTGTATACATTTTAAACTATGGAGTCAATAGATAGATAATAGAAAGAGTAGGTACAGGTACGACAATATTGTAAATATATATGTATGCATAAAGGATAACAAAGCAATAATTATAAAATATCTCCCTAGTAAAAATAAATGCCGCCAACGGGAATTGAACCCGTGCCTTTTGATGTCCGGTCAGGTGCTTTGAAATCACTGAGCTATGTCGGCTTATTTCCAATCCACCAAATGATTCAATATGTACTAGTGCCTCAATCAACAATTGCTGTTTATTATATTTTTCCACCTGTAAACAACCAACTTTATTTTTGTAGGAAAGGCTTTGTTAGTGCTAAATTTCTCACTAGATGGCGTCGAGACATACAATATCTTCATTTATTTTTGAAATATTTTTGACTTGTCAAATATTATTATTTTTTAATGGTAAAGTAATGTTTATAAGAAAAGGTTTTATGTAAATCATAAAGGATAAAAAATAATTAGTCGCCTGAAATATCAATACAAAATGAAAATATCTCCTGAGTAAAAATAAATATAAATAAATTTAAGGCTATATTCATACTAATTCAACCACATAAGCAGCACCACTTATAAAACGGATAGCCATTCAAAGAATATGTCTGTTCGAATGAAATAGCTGCAAGAACGGCCAGCTAAAGTATGTCCACTAGACCTAGTTTAGTGAAACAACGGGCGTTGTCTCAATAACGTATCTTCACTCTATTAATTCAATTCGTCTAATGTCTGCGCTAGTATTTTTATAAAGCTTAGCTACGTGATCTCAGTGAACGTAACGTTATTTTGCATGTTATCGATCCATGCTAATTCGGAAAGCACTGAGTGTGAGCCCACGCCATGTGGTTGCTTCAGGTTATTCCCGACCAGTGAAGTGATATGCCGATAGAAATGTACCAGGGGCGTTTCCATATACCTAAAGTAAGCTCATTTTTTTCTTACTTCTGGTGACATTGATCAAAACATTTATTTACAACAGCTGTACCCCTCAGTCTGTCTATGCAGATAGAAAAACAATAGCGCGTATTGCTGTTATGGACGAATTCCACCTGCCGAGTGCTCGGCCGAGTCAGTCAGTGAAAGGAAAAAAATCAGCGTTTAGAATTTTAGGAGGTGAAAAGAAGTGTTTTTCAAAAAAGTAACTTTTTTACCTTTTTTCATCTTTCACATGTGACATCTACATCCTATTGGTATATAAAAACACACGTGTATTGGAATGCAACGTTGTGTAAAAATTTCAAAGCAATCCTACGTCCAATAACAACCATTACGTAGATGGCAATAAGGTTTAAATTCCCGCTTAACACCATCCGCCTGTTTTGATTTATACAAGAAAAAAACATGGCCAAAAGTGCCTTTTATTTTATTTTGTGGATGTTCAGGCATAAATATTTAATTTTTTTCGATCATTTTATAAATAACTAAATTTGCCACATTGTACAATAAAACCATAACCGAAAATATGTTCGTAAGTAGGAGATTTTGAACTTTAAAGCAGTTTTCATAGGCCTTTACATTTTTTTTCTGGGCTTATAAAAAGACTTATCTAAAAAATACTCGATTAATTCAAAGGCTAAGATGTATTCTACTCGCAGTATTTAATTAAAGCATCTGAAACATTTCTAGGCGACCAAATTTTCAAACCAAAAACACATGATTTTGAATTACTACGTATGACATCGCCTTTAGGAACTTTCGAAGATTTATTACCCGAAATTCCTACACACCCCTCGTACCTGTTTCCTTCCTAACTAACCATCACGCCGTTACGCCGCAGGGGTAGGCAGGGAAGACGGACCGCCAAACAACTCAGTCTTGGCATACACTTATTGCCTCGTTCACATTCATACATCATCTCATAAATACTCTTCTATTATTCTGACTCTTTGCATGGCCCGACTCGAGTATCTGCCATTATCATTCTACCGATGACCGGATAAATCATCACAATGATAATTCATCATATCTTTAAAAAGTTATATAAAGTCATGGAAAGTGATAAAACAAAAACTCTATTAACTGGGTAAAGTAGGTTAGGTTAGGTTAGGTTAAGTAAAAAAAAAAAAAAAATTCATTTTTTCTAATGACTTTATATCACTTTTTAAAAGTGTGTTGAATTGTCACTGTGTTGAGTTATCATGGAACCCATTCTATCATATCTACAATTCGCATTCGCATCATTTATTCTCCTTACACTCCTTTCTTTGCTCATTCGCTCTACGTGCCCAAACCATCCCTGCGTCCCTTTCTTAATCTTACTCATTCCGCACAGCATACCCAAAGATGACAGAATTTGAGCGAAATTATTTTATTTAGGTCCTTCTGTAACTCCATACAATTTAAAATAATTATTTCTTGAACCAATAGTCAAGCAAGTCGAAAGGTTTGATGTAAAACGATTACATAGGTTTTCTTTCAAATCGATGTAGATCTCACTTCTAGAGGATTGTCTGTTCAGTATTCCAATAACCAATATTGACACTAGGCCGTTACTGGGCCGTAGTTTTCCAATCCCGATTTCGGTATAACTGTTCAAATAATGTGGAGTGTTCCAACATGTACTAAAGCTTTTTCTAACTTCTACTCACGCAAGTTCTAGATTATAAAAGAAGTGTCACGAATTAATAATAATCGAATAATTTGTTTTATTACTAAGTATTTTTTACATTAACCCCATACAAGAGGCCCTGAAGAAAATAATTTCTCTTAGGACCTATTTCATATTCGGGAATGTTTTTATAGTAATAATAATAACATGGCATTTAAATAGCGCAGTTTAGTATCATTTCACTTCAAGTGCGCTTAACTATCTTAAAAACGGTAATTTATTATTAGTGGTCATGTTCTCAAAATTATTCCTACAGTGTTCTTTACCCAATACAGATCTAATATTATAACACTAAATATACTGTTCATACAAAGACAAAACTTAGAATAACAAAAACAGCGGGACAGGACAAAACAAATAACAATAACAGCAGAACAGGACAAAACAAGAATATTAAAACTAGAAACATAATATAAAACATGAGACAATTTGTGCTCAGACATGAGAATCTTTCGAGCAGACATGTTAAAAGGTACAAGGAGGTAACCGAAATCAAACAATTACCGAAATTTTTGTACTTTGCCTTATTATAAAATATCGAAAAAATCGATTTGTGGAGGGTCTTTTTTAAGGAAAGGAAGTTCTGGAAAGGAAAAAGGTATGAGGGGGTTGGCAAGAATCTAGTGGTCAGTGCGTCAAGAAGTGACGGACGTATGAACTATTTATGAAATGAGAATTAAAATAAATATTTCTCCATTACTATTATGATAAATAAAACAGTCTGAGCACCTTTTTGGCATTGTTTAAAAATTTTACGAAGGAAAATTATGCGCATTAATTTCGACGAAATTCCTGTTTAAAAGCATTATTTTCCATTTCCGGTAATTTTAATTATTTTTTTCTTACAATAGTTAATTAACTTGACACTAAGTGATGTTTTTTGTAATTAAATCACTAGGGTCTATCTTGGGTAATTAGATCACTAGATTATTACGGTCACGATAAAAATAATTACCTAGCAAGAAATTATTTTACGAATTATTGAGATGTTGATGGTTGTTCCAATAAGGAACTTAGTCCTTTAAAAAAATTAAATTATACCTTTTTCAATGTCCTGGCTTGTGACCTCACAATGAGACTAGAATAAAAGTAAGCTTCTTGTGACGTCACAAGAAGCTTACTTTTTGTATTAACAGGGTCAACTCAACTAGGACGGACTCATAAAATATTCGTTCTATTGCCTTTTGTATTATGGTGAGACACACGATTTAAGCAGTTTTAGAAAGAGATAACACATAACACCACACTTTGTAGTTGCATATAAAAGCTTGAAAGCCAAAAAGACCGCAAAATGTTACGTGTTTGCGAAATATTTGTGCATTTTTATTAATTATTTTTATACGAAACTAGAAAAAGTGAAGAAACGGTAAGCTCTATAATACGTCTGTGAAATTAAACATGTTTTTTGTTTCATATGAAGTGCTATTTCTACCAATAAAAGTAAGCGACAAAAAAGACAGAGATTTTTGTTCAGAATGTTTTAGTTGCACGTGTACATTCGCAATATAAAAAAATCTGAAAGAGTCCTTCATCTGCTTTCAAAAACAGTAATTAATTTTCGTCTTCATTCAAAAACAGCAAAAATTAAATTCACAAATTTCTGACAGCGAAATTTAAAATTGTTCATACAATACCAGAATTTAAAACCCGGAAAAGACTCACAGCGTGACGCTAAGAACAGCCGATGCATTGATGCCAACCAAGAAGGGCGATTACCGATTATTTTCATTGAAGGGAAAATTTTTTTCATTCATTTCATTTTGAAATAACCATTAAATGCATATACAATTAAACTTATATATATTTTTAAGCAAATTTGTTTTATTTATATTGGAATAAATTTTATGTTAATGTTGTGTTTCCACAAACAGTTCTCCAACTCGTCGTGGAAGAAGATTTTAAATAATAGGTTCTTTGTGTTAAATCGGGGATTTATTAATAGAGTATTACAATGGTGACTCGATAGTCGACCTAACTAGGAGCTGGCTAAATGAGATCTGAAAACACCAAGTTTGTCTGGGAGCATTCTAACTGGTCCTGGCGACTACTGGCTACTAGCTGCCATCTTGCGGACTTCCGAGCAATCTCTATGTACTGCCCTCTATGAGTGCATCTGTGAAGCTCTTACTTCCCAACAGCTAATAACTGAAGAACTAAATAACTGAATAACAGCTTATAACCCCTCAATGTAATATATCAATGACGTAAAATAATAAGGTCCCAATAGCCGAGTGGTTAGAGGCATTTTCCCGGTAGGACAGAGATCCTTGGTTCGATTCCCAGTTACCTTTTATCTTTTTCTGTTTCATGTCTCGTTTGAATTTTTTAGTATTCTTCAATAAAATAATATTTTTCCATGAAGTTCATTTTTTGTCTGGAAATAAAAAATACCCACAGACATATGAATATTAATAGACTAGAACTTAAAGGTGAGGGGTAAAATCAACAGTTGCGGAACGCAGAGGGGAAAGCTGACTGTGATTCGTTGATAAATCAATCTGACAGTATATAGGCATCTCGCATTATAATATCACCATTTAGTTCTTAAAACTAAAATCTGTTTTGAATGTATAGACATTTTTACATGGGAGCGCAAATTACTCGCCACGTTATGAACAAATTTGCGAAGTCCAAATGCGGCAAAATAAATTTCTTCTATTTTCAGGGTCAATTTTTTTGTTTACGTATTTAGTTAAGACACTTTTATAAATGTACTTCCCAGTAAACAACGATGAGCAAACTTGAGAATCGCTACATTCGACCAATGTTGGAGGGTTGTCACAACCGCTCTGTTCCTATTAATAATAAAATAATTAAATCTTTAAGAAAATATATAACATTTCACTTTTAAGAAGATAATAGAAAAGTAAAACAACTAAAAAAAAATGAAATTATATACACACAGCTTTTACCAGCGATTCCTAAGAGTATTTGGAGTAAAAATTTGGACATCATTTTGCCGTCCGATGACACTTTGTTATGATGCAGGGCTAGACTCCTTTTGTTTTAATATTTTAATCATTAATTTGTTCTGCATCATCACATTTATCCTCGCAGATTCTCTAACCTAGTTAGGAACTGGGCGATTGTCGCTGGTATTGATTTTGGTAAAATTTCGAATCATAATTTAAAATTTAAAATCTGTACCGGGCGGAAACAGAAAAACAAATGACTTCTCGGCTGGACAGTGAACGGGTGGGTTCGTGGACTGTACAGACGATGGTCGCAGTGCTTTTCGTTTTTGAATAATTGATTGTACGGAATGTAATTCCTTATTTTTGTCGCCGATGAGTGCGATTCTTGCTTACGGGCACGGCGGTAAACGTTTTTGTGACCGTAAAATAACCATTCCCGAAGTGGGTAATAGTGATCTCGCTGGACGGAAGTTGTACGGACGGACCACGCGACCGCCGTTATACAATTGAACGGGAATCCGTAAAGTAACGGTCAATCCTGCGTAGGATTGGATCATACGCTATTTATATTTTGTGCCATGCATGGCTGTCAATCGGGAACTTCGTTCTTTTTGATTTCTGGAGTTTGAATCCCGACATCGCACGTGTTCGACGGGCCGAGAAAGAGCCCTATGTATGGGTTGCAGCATCCCCAGGAACGGCTACGCGCTTATAGATAGCTGGAGTTCATGGATGTGGCCAGGAGGAGTATATCCACCTTTCCAGAAGACGGATCACGCTTCTACGGAGTTACGTCCGCCGCCGAATGGGTGTGCGGGACGTTCCGTCGCTTCTCCCATAGTTTAGATACAGATAGCTAAAAACTGGTCGGTCTTTGGGGTAAGTCAAAATTATATAATTATGTTAATCTGTTGAGCTAGGGCTCATCAGCAAAATGTCCAAAAGGTTTCTAATACATGTAATATCTATCCATGCACCGCCTTTTATTTATGTACATTGAGATACCATCCTAAAACAAAAGAAACTATCATGATGCTGACACGCGACCTTGGTTGCGAACTTTCACACCTGAGATTATTGAGTATAAACATTCTAGATGATTAATTCTAACCTAGATTGGCGCGTTCTACCGAACAAAGTTTATACAATTATTATTATTTGTACCCTGGGTCAAACCCCACTTAACAACTTTTTCAATTAAAAACAAAAAACATGATTTTCTATCACACATCGCAGCCCCGTTATAACCTAGCGCATTACGTGATATGCACTCCTTCTCGTTCCAGCAGTACCGTACATACGAAACAAGCGCATACCTAACACGTGGTTCGTTGTGACGTGTGATAGTATGATCCAAAGATAATATATGATCGGTGGCGACGTGCAATAGAAAAATATAATATTTTTAATTTTAATAGATAAAAAATATCATCGGACAGCAAAATGACACATGCATTTTTAATTCCAAACATGCTCATTGTATCTACATTTTACTTCCAAACATACCAATTTTTCACAATTGATAACCAACCATTTATCTTATATTAAGTGTTGTTTATGAGTTGTGTAAAATTCAAAACTCGTTTAGTAATATGAATAATATGAAATAAAGCCATTAAACTGGAATAAATCTAAAAATGATTGGTTTATTATCCTCTATTAATACGACGGAGTTCCAGCAAGATATAACAGATGAAAAAATAGACGTTCCAAATGATACGATTATGTATTTTATCAAAGCGCGAAAGACGAAGGCACATCCCTGATTCTTATGCAAACGGCTTTGTGTTTTGCGTCCAGATGTATCACGATGTGATAGTATATGTTTCTACAACTTTTCCATATTATACGATGTGAATAAGCTTAAAAAAAGTAAAATAATGCTTACATATGGAATGTAATACGACAATTGGGTTTATCCTCTTTTTCACATCTATTTTTACAAGTTTTCCTAGCACAAGCCACCATTTTGCCGTGTTATTTCGTACAATAAACAGATGATGCATCAACCATAGCTCGACACTAGTTCGCACAAGAATGATGACGCTTTTATCACTTAGGGCAGGTCTACTAATATTCATATCTCTATGCAAATACCTAAATATAAATTATGAGGTTTTTTTAGTCGTACCGCAAAAAAAGATCCCAACTGCTCATGAAACTTTAATCATTAATAAATTAAACATGTATCCGCCCTTATTCACCCAAGGAATAATACTTACTCAATAAAACCAGACATCCTGAAATAATTAATTGCTGCCGAGAACAAAATATTACGTTTCCCTAACGACAGAGTTGGTAAGGAATAATAAACTTCCAATTAAATATTTCTGTGTATATTACACAATTAAATACACATGGCAAAACCATGAATGAAGGGCTTCTAAATATTTGTAATGCAGTCCTGAGCAAATTGTGGCCCGCGAGCTATCCAGAAAAAAAAACTTTTTTGTCGTCGCCCAAAATTACACCCTTTTTACATGTTCTTTAATATTTAAAAAAGATTAAAACGACAGCATTTTGTGGATGCACCAATGTAGAAAATTAATTGGCCACGGCGGTTCTTATCTTCTTCGTTTCATACTTATAAAAAACTGGGTGAAGTACCCGGCGTTGCCCGGGCTTTATGTAGAGTTTTTCGATATCACATGTAAACAGTAATTTTCCGCATATTTTAAACATCAGGTGTGCCAAATTTTATGAAGAAATATGTATCAAATTTCTGCTTTAACGGGTGGGAAAAGCGGGTTAGTTGTTTTTTGAAATCTCACATAAACAGTCACCTTTTTGCTTGTTTGAATGTGCATAAAAATTTTCAATATCGGAATAAAACTGTAGATTTGTATAAAAAAACAAAAATTTATGCCACCGCCACTCTTTTTTATATAAATATATAAAGCATATGCTTTAAAGTTTTTTTTAATTCGAACTATTTTTTGAAAAGTAACTTCTGAATGCTAAAAATCATCACCATTTAATAATTTGACCGTGGACCCAGAAAATTTTTCGCCTGTGATGTTTTCACCTGTGCCTTCCAGAAAGTTGTCCCGCTTATCCTTACTTTCATCTCCTCATAAGACTGTCGCCACAATTTGCTATATTATAGATAGGGAAATCGGAGCTAATTTGCGAAATTCACATATTTGTATATTTTTTTATCGAACAAATATCCTGCTATATTAAAGGAATGTTTTTTTCATATTCATTAACGAAGGGGTATAAAAAATGATTGAATTTAGGTCCTTTCTTCTTCTATATTGTTTGTTATGGTACTGGGGTTCCGCCAATAAAATAGCGACTGTTCGGGGTTCCGTGGCCGAATAAGATCGGCTATGGTATAACTAAAGGTTTTATGTATGTCCTTTCTTCTTCTATGTATATTGTTTGTTATGGTACTAGGGTTCCGCTAACAACCTAGCAACTGTCCAGGGTTCCGTGGCCGATTAAGTTCGGGAGCCGCTGCGGTAGATATTTTTTTATTTATTGAAATACCATTTTCATGACAATAAATAATCTGTTTTTACAAATAGTATTTTACTTGCCCGCCTATCTTTTGGAACTCCTAATTTGGCCTTTCAGCCAAAAAAATTGCCCAGGACTGGCTGTAATGTGATGTAGGTACCCTTTTGTTTTAATGAAGATTCGAGCATAAAAGGTTTATATTAGCTCTTTTGTAAATACAGTACATTTACGTATTTAACGAGAATTTTAATTAAAAAAATTATTTTCAGATAATATCACAAGCATTCCTGGTACATGGAGTTGAACTTCTTTGATTTCTGATAACTTCGTACTTCACCAAAAAGGTAAGAAGACTTTTTAATGTGTTTATTTGTTTGGTGTAAACATTGTGCTGTAGAATAGATACAACCTTGTGACGATTAAAAAGTTATTATTTATATGATAGGTACCTCTGTACCTAAAAATATGTTTTAATTATGCAATCTAGACAGCGTCTTTAGATAAACATATCTTGTTTTAATTTTAATATGCGACATCTATTGTCTTTTCTGCAAGTCTATGATGAGTGCCCCGGCAAGGCAAGGCTCCTGGGGTCGAGTTCTAAATGTGACCGTATCTTTTTCTGATTTTTTTGTTTCAGATTTTCGTTAAGGAATCTCTAATATTGTCTTCAATAGTTAAATATTACAATTTGAGGTTGTACTCACTAAGTTATACCAAAAAATAAATAAAATATGTATTTTATTTTAACATTTACTTAATTATTTTTTCTGAAATAATGTTACTGAACTCTTATATCTGTACCTCAGAAGTCAAAGGTCGGTTGTCACATTTCTGAAATTGTTCAGGAGAGAGGATATAGTATTTTTTTCCTTTGAACATTGTGGGGATACCAGACTTTTTATGTTGACATAACTTAGTTTCACATTGTCGTAGGACAACCGTCTTTATACCTCTGTGTGGATACTGAAAACACTAAAAAGGTCTCATGCATAACTCATTTTCACAAAAAACTGGATAACCGACCTTTGACTTCTGAGGTACAGATATAATGAGGCCATTATCCTTACGTGGATAGTTTAGTTTGATATTCAGTGAAAAAAAATCAGGATAAGGCATCCCCAATTGGGGTATGTTGTGAGGCTGAAGGTAGTGATGAGGGGGAGGAGATGTGGGGAAGTACCTTGATATTCAGATTTGGTCACCAAACACGGATAAAGCCATTTCAAGTAAATTTTCAATTCTGAATGATTGTCTTACGCCATTGCCGTACTAAGAGTATCTTCCACTCTGGAACGTGCCGCAAATATACTATACGAGTATATTATTTAAAAATAATAATTATTAATTCATAAAATGAATAAAATATGATTATCAATTCTATTATCAGGGCAGGGCTTCTTATATTAATATTCCACAAATTTAAATTACGTTTGAATGTTTGGAGCGCTGCACCATTCCATAATATTATAGTAATTATCAATTTCAAACAACTTTTGTTATTTATTTTTAAATCATTTGGGATGTAGTCATCATCATCATTTAAAGTGATCAAAACATTATAATAATAAATTGTTACTCCGTTGTCCTTTGTAATGATTGAATCTCTTGATTTAAATTTACAAAACTGTTTAAATAATTTATCTTTTTTCCAATTGTTCCTTGGTTTACTAACAAAATTTACTTATTATATCGGTTTTAATGTTTTTTTTTTCATTCGACATCTGTTATTCTATAGTCTTCAAGGAATTGAAACAAAATAAATATTATAAATTAAAATTGTCGAGGATTATGTCGCTTTGGGGATGCTGTGGAGGGATTTTTTTAAGAAAAGGGAGAAGAGAAAGGTATTAGGAATGGAAAGGTATCTGGGGTCCGGATCACTCTGGAAGTGGCGTACGTATGAATCCATCCCACCCACTGAGGTGCAAGGCGATAGGTCGAGGTCGAGAGAGTCCTGCTGGAGTATCGTAATGTAGTATAGTAAGGTATCCATCATCCATTCTAAATCCGACCCGCCACACAGAATGACCTAGACAACTTTCACCCCTTGAACCCGGCCACCCCAGTCGCCAACTACCCACCCACTTGGGGAGACCTATGGGAGAGGCGTTGGCTATTCAATTTAGGCTGATTTTAGTGTCACGCCGACCGCACGCGCACCGTCGGCGCTGATGGTTGAGATATATGAACTTCTAGGAAGCGTTTTTGAATGACGCGTAGCTATCAGCGCGCAAGGTGGTCAGCGCTGATGACTACGCGGCCGTACGCGTCGCGCGTCGGCGCCGCGTAGCTGTCGGCGCTGACGCTCGCACGAGCGCGTCTGCTTTCAGTGAGCGTTCCAGTGTCGAGCTGAGCAGACGTCATCGCGTGTACAGTCATGGCGAATCGCGAAGTGGATACAGGTCGAGTTATCGATGAGGTTCGCCATATAACAAGACAAAGTCTCCAGCAACGGCTCTCTGATCAATCAATGGATGAACATGGAGTCTTCGTCGTCGCCGGTTTTTATTTTTTTGGGATATTGAAGGTTACACCCGCCCTGTCCCACCCCGGTATAGGTGACTTATGGTCACCCCTTCGGAGTTCTCGCATGAATCTAATTTTTGAATAAACGGCTCTACAAAGTATATAAATGAAGCTAGACCTTCAATGTCCCCGCATACGGTGTTAGGAAGCGGTATGCGAGCGCTTACAGGTATTAATCCAAGGACAACACAGAACAATGAGCATCAAACAATCAAGTAACAAGTGTCAGGCAAATAGTTGGTGGAGGGAACCCACACTCCAGTACCTGTAAGCACAAAAAAGAACAAAGTGAAATAATAGAGTGACGGGGGAGTTTCGCCGAGCCACGTCTGGCAGTCCTGTTGAGAGATTGGTGGTGGTTGGGGTGACTGGTGCAGGTCAGGACTTCCACACCCCTTAGCCGACCACCCGGTGGTGCCCTGAAGATAAGTATGGGAAAAAGAGGGATAAACCCTAAAGAACCTAGGGGAAAGAAGCGTCAGGAGGTCGGAGGCAGGGTGGAGGTTACCCCAATCCGCACAGTCACCCCTCTGACCACCAACGCTCCTCAGGGGTGGCGCAGGTGATTGGCGGAGTCCCCTGGTAAAAAGAAAGGAAATAAAAGAAGCTCCAGCAAGGTATGCGGGGACGAGGCCCGTTGTCCAACCCCTATTGGAGAGAAGTAAACAATACAAGACAAACAACGGAGTTCAGTTCTAGCCTGTAAACTCGTTGCCGTTACTGAAAAAAGAAAAAAAAAATACATATAAAAGAAGAGAAAAGAAAAGAGAAAAGGAAAACAATAAACAATCCAAAAGTGCCAAAAAAAAACAAAGTTGAAAGTGTAAAAATAAAATCTGCATAGTCTGTAAAGAGGACAGCATGTGAAGTATAAGATAACAAAAAAGTAAAACATAAGAAAAGAAAACTGAAAATAAGAAGAAAAATAAGAGACAAGTTATTTAAAAGAAATGTAAGCGAAAGAAAAATCATCTGCAGCAGCTGGTACAGTAAGGAAAGAAAAATAATAAAAATAAGAAGAACAGAATAGCATAAACAATAATCGGAGATTTGTAAAAGAATTAGTCATGGAGCAGGAGCAATACACCAGGGGTTCTCAGTTATCACGCTAGTCAGCGACTCTAAGCTCAGACCATCTCTCAACCCAGATCCTAGTAAACTTCCTCAGACATTCGAAATTAACTCTGTTAGAAACAAGATCGGTGTTCCACACCGGTCTAATGGGGACATTCAGACCGTCTATCATTTCGTCTCTGGCATCCTTCAAGATCTCACAGTGCCACAGAATGTGCTCGGCCGACTGGTAAGTATTGCCACAAGCGCAATTGGGATGGGTAGACAGGGCAAGGCTGTGAAGCCTCCCCCTGAATTCCCCATGTCCTGAGAGGAGCTGCGTCATGTGATGGTCCAGTTTGAGGAAGGCCCCTTCCATTCTGAGTTTAACTGATGGGAAGAAGGAAAAGGTCCATCTTCCCATGCTCGACCTATCCCAACGGACCTGCCACTCTTTAAGCGAAAGGTCCCTCATCGTCCGAAGCAGTCCAGGGAGAGTTCCCGGTCCACCTGGTGTCAGAACGACACCAAGATGGGTTGCCGGGGATCCTCTGGAAAGTCTCTGCTTGGTTAAGACTTCCCTAATCTCCAGATCGATTGGCAAAATGCCGGCCAAAACTGGCAAAGCGTCCGAAGCAACAGTACGGTATGCGCCAGATAGTGCCAGCAAAGAAGTTCGCTGGCCCCTAGTAAGAGCGAGGAGTATAAGGCAGTTATCCAGGCGGTGCTCCCAAACAGAGGCAGCATACGAAACTTGCGCAACGTATACGCCCCTGTACAGAGCACGTAGTGCCGGACTGCGTAGTCCCCATTCAGCGGTGGAGAGTCTCCTCAGCTTTAGGAACAGCGCCTGAGCCTTGCTTGAAACATCTTTAACATGAGCCAGAAATGAGGACGATCGATCGAGTGTTACACCTAGGTACTTGACCGTGTCTGCAAATTTGATGTTGGTGTCTCCCATCCGGATGGTAGGGTTTCTTGTTCTACTGAGAGAGCCCTTCATCAGGAGACCTTTTGTCTTGTGGGGAGCGAAGGTCATCTTATTCCTCTCCCCCCATTTAAGGAGGGTGTTCAAACCATCACCAGCCTTTTCTTCAATTTCCTTTCTGCTGTTCCCCGAGACAAGATACATTTTATCATCCGCGTAGTCGATCATGATACATCCTTCAGGCAAGGGTAACCTAGAGGAGTCGTCAAAGTCAATATTCCAAAATTCAGGTCCCAGAACGGAGCCCTCGGGACAGCCCATATTTACTTCGCGTTCTATAGTAAAATCACCATGGGATATCGAGACAGTTCGTCCCGATAGGTAGTTGTCAACCGATTTAAACAGGCGTTTTGGACAATTCCTACTTTTAACCTTTGTGCGTATCATGTCCCACCACGCGAAGTCGAAGGCACCAGTTATATCTAAGAAGATTGCTACAACATACCTCTTTGTGCAGACCTTCACCCAGTTCAGCGCAAACGAAATGGCGTGCACAGTGGATTTACCCGGGACGAAACCAAATTGAAGTTCACTGGGCGGTGATAGTGTACTGCGAAGACGCTGCCGAATAAGTAATTCCAGGATCTTACCGAGGACTGGGAGCAAGGTTATCGGGCGATAAGCCTTTACATCGGTGAGTGGTTTGCCGTTCCCTTTAGGTATAATCCTGAGCACGCCCCTCTTCCATTCAGAAGGGAAAATTCCTCTTCTCAGGCACGATTCCATCACTTGAAAGAGCTCCTCTTTAGCGTGGACCCAGACATGCTTCACTATTTCGCCGTTGAGTCTGTCATGCCCTGGTGCCTTCTTTGGACCCAAACCCTTAATTATAGCACCTATTTCAGCTCTAGTGACGGGAGTGATTCTATCCTCTTGGGCGAGGTCTCTAGGTGGAAGCCGTGCTAGATTTCTAATCTGTTTTTGGTGGTCACTTTCCCCAATTACTGACTCTACAGGGACTAACTTGCCCAAAAGTGTGTTGAGAGTAGAGGCCACGTCCACAGTCTCAGCGTCCCTCCCATCAATATTCCCAATTAAACTTGACAAAAACCGATCCGATCCCTTGCCGGATTTTTCAATTGCGCTGTGGATTTCCCACGGGTTGGCGTTGCCCACATCTTTAACCCAATTATGCCAGGCAGCTCGTTTCGCAAGGAGAACCGCATGTTTGAAAGTTGCCCTGGATCTCCTGAGAGCGGCCTGAAGGGCAGCTGTCTCCTCCTCCGTACAGCTTCCCCTCCTGGACAGTCCCAAGGCCCTATAGGCTCCTTTGTAGGCCCCCTTTAGCGAAGTCAGCTCAGGTGACCACCACGGCGTTCTAATTTTCGTCTTTGGGTTTGATCTGCCCAGAGAGGAATCAGCCGCAGATACAACGGCAGAATTGAAAAAGTTCCCCAAATTGTCCGGATCATTAGCTGCTACGTGATGAAAATCCCTTAATGTATCTCGTAGCGCCTCCCCAAAGTTATCCCAATTCGCCCTGGAGGTGTTGAAATTCCAGGAGGATCTCGGAGTTTCAGTTTTCTTAACACCTATTGTGAATGTGATTAATCTATGATCCGAAACTATTGCGCATTCATGGACTCTCCATTAAGATATCCTGGCCGCAACTGATCCAGAGCAAAGAGTTAGATCAATGTTGCTCTCTCCTAGTGTAGTCTATTTTTTTGGGATAGGTAGTACAAAGCAGCAATAACTAACACACTCCGCATTTTGGTCTTCGACTGTACAGTAAGGCGGTCAGTACGATACTGAAACGAGCCACGCTGAGCCTCAGCGCTGACGAACTACGCCCTGATCTATGAGCGCTGACGGTGAGCGTGACACTAATAGTCCAGTCAAGTTAAACATGAAAAGGGGGTTGTGCTTGCAAAAGGTCCAGTCATTCTGATTTTTTTATATGTTGTTAGGACCTAAACCAGTATTAAAAAAAAAATTTTGCAACTTCGAAAGTGCTGTGCGAGCGGCGGTGGACCTAAAAAACCAGGAAGTTTTCGGATTTTTTTCAGTTTTTGCTCAATATCTCAGTAAAGGAAGGGTCTGACCGGTATAATTATTATGCATACTTTTGAAATAGACTAAATTTGCTATAATTTGAGAACAAAGCAAGCCATACACAGCCATTAGTTTTCAAGATACAGTTCTTCAAAAATAGGCAATTTTTTCCAAAAAGTGAAATTTTTTCGAAATGGTCACTTATTTTGTAAAATAATTTCTAAAATACGCATCCCACGTCAAATATTGTATGATATAAAGTTGTTGTAAATTTAATTAGCTTTCATTTGAAACTAGATTAATATCTGTAGACTTAACGGTTCTCTCAAAAATGGCAGATAACCAAAAACAGTCATAAGTGGATTTTGGGTGAAATGCAAATAAACTGTTCTCACGTCTTTTTATGATTTTATTTATCAAACAGTTAACAGATTTTTGATGAAAAAAAGAAAAGATATTACATCTATCGGGAATTACGTCACTTCAAACATTGTTTTATATACCTACATACCAAAATGCTTGTACAAACATCATGGTACCTACTATAAGGACAAATTACATGTACACAAAAAATAAAACTAATATAAATCATGTAGGTATTGTGTCTTGGTTGCCAAATCATGTCTTTCTTTTTATCTTAGCTGGGAGAGGCGCCCAGTCTGTAGTCGGGTCATCTTCATCGTCCGAGCATTTCAGCTCCACATCCGGGACGTTAATGCAAAATTTGCCACCGCATGACTGACAGAGGACTGAGCAGTGGAGCCCAGCCATTCTACACGAGCAGCTCCCAGAGCATCCTTTATTGCATTTACACGAAATTTTTCGCAAAAGGGCAGGAGGTGCAGGATCCATCGTGGTGGGGATGGGGGTGAGTCCTTGAGAAGACAGCTTCCACCCCCATTCAGTGGGATTCAAGTTGACTCCCCGCCACTTCTGCACTTGGAGGTAGCACCTTGCTGCATGGTGGCCTGCAGCATCTTCCGTCGGTGGCAAACAGGCGAGGTTTATGTTTGTTGAAGTGACAAACGTCTTATATCTCAGGAAATCCAAAGTATCCTTCGCGATGTCACCCCCATATAGAGCCACGAAGCACTTGATGCCTGCTTCACTCACGGCTTGTGGGGTAGAGTCTGGCCGAAGGAAGACCTCCACTTGCTCAGCACGTGGTTCACTCTTGCTCAGAAGTGTGCTGATTTTGGTCTTTCCTTGGCCAAACGGTGCTGAGGTGGTATCGCACCCGGCAAACGCATGGGTAAATAGTACCGTTCCTGGTAATTGTCGGGAGTCCTGGTTGTTGTAGGAGGTCGTAGAGTAGTGACAGCAACCAGCTTCACCCTTCGTGCTCTTCTGAAGATAGACGTTTGTCTCTTCAGCACCTAAACCATTGAGAAGAACGAGCAGGTCGACATCTTCTCCCACTATGACGACCCGATCGGC
Source organism: Hesperophylax consimilis (assembly GCF_061612785.1). Taxonomy (NCBI): domain Eukaryota; kingdom Metazoa; phylum Arthropoda; class Insecta; order Trichoptera; family Limnephilidae; genus Hesperophylax; species Hesperophylax consimilis. Next base: position 27,142,885 of record NC_142843.1, on the reverse strand, counting down.
ATCTGCTCTTTTTGATAACGCCATCATGACAATCTCTCGATCAGCATCTTCTTCGGCAACAGCCAATTCTACTCCCTCCTTCTGAAAGGCGTCACAGAGAAGAGTTATAAGGCGTCTCTTATTGTTTTAATTGCCCAAAACATGCTCTTGAGCAATTTGAATTACTGTGGATTCATCGAAAGTCAATTCGTAGCTGGAATGAGCTGCGTAGCGCCGGAGTCGTTCCGCTGTTTTGGTGTTTTTTTTTGGTAGCATCTTCTGGGTAGCCGTCAAAAACGATGGAGACGTTCTTCCCAAAGTGGTTTCGGACGTAGGTGGTATAACGCGCCAAAAGTGCTCGAACCGTGCTCTTCTGCTGCCACACGACCTTGTGCAAGAGGTAGCCAACATCCAAAATGACGTGAGTGCTGGCATCTATCGGCGTGTGACTGGAAAGAGGAGTGAAGGCAGAGTACAGAGTAGATTTTGTGCCCTTGCGCATCCCTTGTTCATTGAACAGAGACATCGGGAACGGGGCCAACTCATACTTGAAGTCATCCTGTAAATCCTGTTCAGATTTCTTTGCAATACACACTCGCTGAAAAATTGTGAGCGGATCCACAGCCACTCTTCTGTTTTTGTCCGGCAGTTTAACGGTTGAGGTGATCACAATTTTCATTACTCCTTCCGTTCCAACTCTCCGGGCTGTGTGGCAATTAATTTCAGGACCTGCCAGTAAACCACTACTGATAGAAATTCAACTGTCAGTTTTGGGAAATGGAGGGTGGAGAGCAAACCAGTTTTTTAGTTTTTCCACATCACTATTATCTCGGATGATTCGAGAAGGTCTCATGTCTACATGCTGATCTCCAGTATGACATGATAAGCTGCAAAAACTTTCCAGTTCTTCACAAATGTTCAACATAAACACCATTCCTGTTGTCCACCTTGCCAGAACACTTTCGGATATTCCTCTTCCTTGGGTCAACCCACCGTAGGTTTTCATGGATCGCATCAGCTTCTGCTCAATTGTTAGGTCTGACCACAACCCGGACCAAAACTTGTCAGGCCGGCAAATGGTGAAGGATCCTTTTGTGAACATGTCGTATTCACTTTTATCCATCCGATCTTATAGAGCCATCATATCCTGAAGATAGAGGTGCGCGCTCTTAGCATACAAAAAATGTCCAGCTGCGTGGAAAAAAGGGAGCATCTTGTGGACAGTGTACAAATGAAGGTTCCAATCACCAGCACGCTCTGCCTGGATGAATAGTTTTATCAAAGTGGTCATACGAAAGTATTGGACCCACAACTGTGATGTTGGACGATTCGCTTTAATTTTCTCCAAGGTACTTTCAAATTTTGCCTTTAGTATTTGGTAGGTATTAATTTCTTCTGCAGATATAGTGAGAGACCTTTCAGTGTCTCGCAGCTATTTTTTAGTCTCGTCTCGCTCCTCAGGAGTTATGTCAACCTCATAAAAAACAATGCTGGCCAGTGTGAGGTTTGCCAAAATGTGGGCTCGAACAGCTCGTGAATATGCGTGCCCATTCATATGGGTACCCATGGGTATAGGTACTAATGGGTACTTGAAATTTGAAATAGTCGTAATTATATTATAACCCTAGGATAAACCCACGATGATTAATTGATTTACTTCACAGCACAATAAAACCATAAAAAGACACGAGAACAGTTTATTTGCATTTCACCCAAAACCCACTTATGACTGTTTTTGGTTATCTGCCATTTTTGAGTGAACCGTTTAGTCTACAGATATCAATCTAGTCTCAAATAAAAGCTTATTAAATTTACAACAACTTTATTTCATACAATATTTGACGTGGGATGCGTATTTTAGAAATTATTTTACAAAATAAGTGACCATTTCGAAAAAATTTCACTTTTTGTAAAAAATTGCCTATTTTTGAAGAACTGTATCTTGAAAACCAATGGCTTTATATAGTTTGCTTTGGTCTCAAATTATAGAAAATTTAGTCTACTTTAAATGTATGGAATAAACTACACCGGTCAAACCCTTTCTTTACTGAGATATTGAGCAAAAACTGAAAAAAATCCGAAAATTTCCTGGTTTTTTAGGTCCACCGCCGCTCGCACAGCACTTTCGAAGTTGCAAAATTTTTTTTTTAATACTGGTTTAGGTCCTAACAACATATAAAAAATTCAGAATGACTGGACCTTTTGCAAGCACGGATGTACATCTTGACTGGACTATAAGGCTGATTTTAGCGCCGATCAGCGCCGACGGTGCGCGTGCGGTCGGCGTGACACTAAAATCAGCCTAAAATCAGCCTAATGGTTCCCGGAGACGCGGTTCACATACCCGCCTACTAAACTCTATTTTTTTTTATTGTTGTCTTTATGACGATTATTTACGACGGATGTTGTAATTATTATGCCTTTGCGTAATTATTTCGACTTTTATTATATATCCTATTTTGTGGAAACTTCACTGGTGCAACATGTAAAATCTAATAATTTATTTAAAATTGTAAAACTAATGGTTTCTCTAATAAACAAAATAAAATAAAAAATGATCCGTAATAAATTAAGAATAATCAGTTATAAAATAAATAATTATAAACCTAAATTACATGACGATTGAACAATATGATATTTATATAATCTTAAATTATATTATGATTGAACAATATGAAAATTTATATAATCCTAAATTATATGATAATTGAACAATATGATATTTATATAATCCTAAATCATATGATGATTGCACAATATGACATTTATATAATCTTAAATTATATGATGATTGAACAATATGATATTTATATAATCCTAAATTATATGATGATTGAACAATCTGATATTTATGTAATCCTAATTTATAGGATGATTGAACAGTCCGATATTTCATAATTTTCCAACTACAAGAAATATAATAATAAATCCTCTTCCAGTTTGCGATTATTTTAATCCTATCCTATTGCCAGCAGAGAATTTGTAAAATAAAAAGTTTTCTTAGAACGGGCTTAGGAAGAAAGATCTAAATTAACTCAAAACATGAATATATTATTGCTTAAAGATTTAATTATACCACGCACCATCAAGAATTAATTTCCTTCTCATAATGTTCGACCACAAAACTTGGGCTGGAAATATGCTAATTTAATTACTGTAATTATGTCTATTCCGTCTCAGTGAATCAGAAGTTTGTTTACGTTATGATCAAGTGCTGGTTTACTTTTGAAGTCTTAAAATTATCTTTGAATATAATTAGGGTTGATCACAATTAGAAAACCATTCACGATAACATCTGTTGTTTGTTTATGAACTCTACAATACTCCTAATGAAATATCTAGATCAAAACAACTAGTTTCTGGTTGGAAAATAATTTCTACTGTGTGTTATTATTTTTAATTTTTAGATAATGTATTATTATTAAAAAATATATGAATTTTTTTAATTTTAATAATAACTTGAATAACTGAAGTCTTCATATGACCCGAATCATGATTCTGAAAAGCAATACGGAAATATTATTTTCTGGATTTTCGCTTTATCTTCTAATTTTGTTTAATTAAAATTCCGTTTTCCTTTACGTAGAAGATTTATTATTACTTTCATGGTTCGTGTTGATCATCACCTTGTTTTAATGGCCTCGATGAATTAAGTTATCTTTCATCGGTGCCCTTCAGCCAGGCATATTATCAAATATTATCGTGCGAACTTAATGAACCGGCTGAAATGTATTCAATGGAATAGGGGTTATTTCACCACTCTCTTGATAGCTTATCCATAGGATAAAGTATATTTTTGATTTTTTTATAAAGTCCAGGTTTACTATTTGGTACTCGAACCTATAAATAGTGGCTATATGAAGGATAAATTAGCCGAGTTTTCTAACTATTGCGAATACTTATTGGTTTATTTATAATGTACGTTACCCATGAATAAGCTATCGAGAGAATGATGAAATACGCACTGAACTAGAATAATATTAGTCTATCTAAACAGGCTCTGGTCCAAAGACAGAAACTGTTGGGAGAATTAGACTGTCGCCATGATTTGATGGCCTCCGTGGATGAATGTGTACAATCCTTGGCTACGAATCCGGAGGACGAAATTAAATTTTATTTCTTTACTTTGTGTTTTTCACCTTTTTTAAAATTAAAAATAACAAAATAAAGATACAGATTGCGGCACGTTTCAGAGTGACCAGCTTCATAACATATCTACCTCAATTGGGGATGGCATAGTCTAACTGGATTCAGGCGGTTGGTAACAGCCCAAAAAAAATCGAACCGAAAATAAAAATAAATAGATCGAATTTTATTTATTTGAAAATAATATGTATACGCGAAATGATTAATTTATTGCGCATCTGTTTATCTCCCTTTATTAAATAAAGAATACATTATTTAACTACTCGTTTATTCGGAGATTGGTGAAATTTTGCACACTCGACTTCAAAAAACGTTTTAACTTTTTACTTACATACCGTAAAAAAAAAACTAAAAAATACTGACGACATCTGATATCCTAAGGGTACGTATACATTTGCGAACCGTTTCGCACCATTTGCGGGTCGCTTCGTTTCTATCCCATAAGTTGAGGTTCAATTCGGCTCGCGGATGTATAAGTAGCATAAGACTTGTAAATCCCAGATCTCTAGTTGTGTAAAGCCAGGGCAACGCCGGATACTAAAGCTAGAAAATTATATAAGATCAGCGTTTTTTTTTTGTAATTCGAAGATTGATCAAATTAACAAGTCGAAATGCTGAAACCATCATTTAGAATGGAAACATTGCGCGTTGTTTTAAATAAGTTTATCTTAAATTTGGGAGGCGGGTTTGGGTACCACCACCCCGGGAACCATTAACCAAATAACCAACACATCTGCCATAGGTCACCCCGAGTGGTTCGCTAAGTTTGGAGACTTAGCAGGGGTACCCGGGTTCATCGGATGAGGTGTGTTTAGGGCGAGCCTACTCACCAGCTACGTGGCGTGTCGGATCGGGATAGGTTGGTTTGGGGAGACCCTTAGGCCTTTCCCACTGTTTTCTATTGACCCATCGCCTTGCGCTGCAGCGGGAAGGATAGATCACACGTCCGCCATATTTAAATACGCTGATCCCTAGATTTGTACCCGTCCATCATCCTTTTTCCTTTCCCACAACTTCCTCTCCTTAAAAAATCCCACTACACAGCATCCCCAATAATGACACAAGCCAGGCAGGGAAATTATTTTTCTCAGGACCTCCTGTGTGGGGTTAATGTAAAAAAATATATATATATATATACTCGTACATATATATATTTTGCATACTTCTAACGGAGCTCAAGTTTCCGTGTAGCATCCATCGCTCCTTATTATTCTCCTACTAGAGAAAGGTGTTAACTTCTGATTCAAAATAAAATGTTAACCGCCTGCTTGAATTGGGCTTAATAGAAATTTCTCTGGCCAAACAAATAGTGGTGAAGAATGGCTCCAAAAAGCTTTTAAAGGATAATGCCAAGCCGAGAAAACGGCTTTACCCAGGTATTCATATTTTCAATCTCTCCGCGATGGCTTTTAGGAGTTTTGGTCTTGAGCTAGTTAAGTACCAGGTCCTAAATAAATGTTTGTTCTAGGGTATGTACTTTCCTGAACTGCTATTCGAGTCCCTGAAGGGTATATAGGTATTTTACATCATGTTATGAACTTTACTGTGGGTCCGGTAAGCATTATTAAATATCTTTGCTGAGATATCCCCTTGCGCGTGTTCCTTAGAAGTAGCTTGATCCTCCGTTAATTAGTTTGGGGATCAAATATATTTTGACGCGAAGGGTAGTTAGATAGTTTTTTGGGTATTTCCACATACGATGCTGGAAAATTGGGTTAGCGGTGCCACCCATTTCGTGGATATTTTAAAGCTTAAGAGGGGATAAGATGGGAATGGACAGAAAAGAATAAAGTACAGGAGTAGGTTTAAATTCTACTTAAGGCGATGCCATACGTAGTAATGCGAAATCATGTGTTTTTGGTTTGAAAATTTGGTCGCCTAGGAATGTTTCAGATGCTTTAATTAAATACTGCGAGTAGAATACATCTTGGCCTTTGAAATAATGGAGTATTTTTTAGATAAGTCTTTTTATAAGCCCAGAAAAAAATAGTGTAAAGGCCTATGAAAACTGCTTTAAAGTTCAAAATCTCCTACATACGAACCCATTTTCGGTTATGAGTTTATTGTATAATGTGGAAAATTAAGTTATTTATAAAATGATCGAAAAAAATTAAATATTTATGAGTGAACATCCACAAAATAAAATAAAACTTTTTGGCCATGTTTTTTTTCTTGCATAAATCAAAACAGGCGGATGGTGTTAAGCGGGAATTTAAACCTTATCGCCATCTACGTAAGGGTTGTTATTGATAGCGGCTAAATTTAAAATATTACACGACGTAGTGCATCGCCTTAACTGACTAGCTAGGTAAATCAATTCCTACCAATTCATTTTTTTTACCTTTAAATGCATAGAATATATATTTTTAACTTAAAAAAGTTTACAAAGCAATTATACGGTATAAATATACTAATTTGATTCAAATTAAAATCTCACAATGAGGCTTTAGAAAAAAGAAATATAACGTATTAACTGTTTTTAAATAAATTTTGAATGCTTTAGTGTTTAAGTTCTTTCGGTCCTATTACAAATAAGTGGTATTTCAACATATTGGTTGCATTTATACTTATATATAACCTACTTCCCTTGAACAGTAAAGTTTTAAGCTCTTAAAAAAATATTATTTTTTATGATAATTTCTATACATTTACAGAGTCGAAAAAATTATTATTAGTATGCTACGAAAATTATAAAAAATACATTTGGTTCTGTTAGTTAACATATTATAGGCATACTATTATAATTATATATATATATAATTTTTAGAACGACGAACATTTACGCGTTACTGACAATATTTTAAAATCTAATTCTACCATCGCAGTAAGCGGAAATGTCGCATGTGTTGTGATAGAGGAAAGGAAGGCCTGGGAAATGACCCAAACGTGATGCCTATTCAGCCACTGACCGGTCGTTATTTTACAAAATTAAATCATATCTATAATCTATTCGTTCAGCGCAGTTCTCAGGTGCATGTTAGAAACAAATTCTCACCTTGTAAAACTGTCGGAATACGGAGCGAGATGAAGACATTTTGTCTCAATCCTCCCTTATTTCAACCTCCAGAAATAAAATTAAGCTAAGTGAATTTAGCCTAGATTGAAAAAGACACCCTGCACCCCTAACACTGTAGGTACAACTTATCTATCTCTGCTCAACCGACTGACGCGTCACTAATTGTCAGGCAGTTTGAGGAAGAAAATTTTAAATCCAAGATTAAATAATAAAGGTAGATGCAAGATGAAGGCGTATGCAAGAGCTAGTTTCATCTGTTTTTTTTAATGAACGGATCGGAGAAAACTTGCCAGAAAGCATGCCAATAGCGATCTTCAATATGCAAGTGGCATGTGTATAGTGGTTTGTATGTCATTCCATCCATGCCGGTGGCATGCGGTGGGAGGTGGCGGAGTGGTTTGGACGCGCACCATGTCTGAACGCGCTAACAGGGTGAACACGTGCGTGCGCTGTTTTGTTGCTGTTTTACAAATTGATATTTTTGCGATAAAAATGGCTCGGTTGGACGATGAAAAGACTTTGAAGTTCATCCGCACTCTCGCAGCTGCCAGTGCTTGTGGAATACAGGTTCGCAGCTGTACAAAAATAAAATTGCAGTTCATTTATTATTTCTTCCGGGACCTCCATCTAAGCAAACCAGCTATGCCTACGAAACTAGAGATGCGATCAGCTAGCATGACAGTACCTTGCGTGTGTATACTGACCTACTAGAAAATTAGCATGCCAGTGTATCGATTCTCCAATCCAGGCCGCTCGCAATCGCCGTCGATAGTAAGTACATTGGTCGACGTTCTTATTTTTGACTATCGTCGAAGGTACATACTTACATAGACTGAACGTCAAAAGTCATTCCACTCGTTGTTCAAGTGGAATGACTTCGTTGAGAATCGAGGTTATCATGCTTTTTCTCTGGCATGTGGCAACTGTTCCGCTACTGTCCAACGCATTGACTAAATACGTTAATGGTCCGATGAGTTTATTGATGGCGTTCGAAACTATTTTCACCTCACGTTAATTATTCTTAAAATCAATATAATATATATTTACTTTAATATTTAATAAATATTTACTTTAAAATTTAATATAATATATAATAAATATTTACTTTAATATGTATGAAATATTGTATGAAAAAATTGTTGATTCTGTAGATATAAGATGTAAATTATAACTTATAAAAATGTATATGTAACTAAACTTTAAGCACCTGTTGACAAGCCAATTCAATTGGCTTAGCCGGACTTGTTTGTTGATATGTATTAACTATTTATTCAATTGAAAAAAAAATAATAAAAAAAAACAAATAAAAATCTATTAACAATAACATGAGATGCTCTCAAAAGCACCGTCGATATAATATATTACTTCAGATGATCTCAGTATCGCTTTTAAATCGCCAAAGACCACCGTTCGCATTGGGGACGCTGCTCGCATTTGCTTTTTTAACATTCACTCCAGGCAGGAAGCCCTGGGGAAAATAATTTACCTATATCGTCTTTGGGGGTGCTGTATTAAGGGTCTTTTTGAGGAGAGAAACAAGACTAATGTTGTAGGAGGGAGAAAACACAAATGCGAACGAATCGTAGAAATGTCCCGTTCCCATTTGACAAATGTCAACCGTTTTGCGTTTGGCGTGTTTTCCACCTATGCACCGATGCCGAAGTTATTAATGACGGTAGTTCCTACGTTTCATTATAATACTTGTAGAATTAGGATACCATTCCCACATGGCGGCCGCACTGAGAGAACTTACTGATATAAAATATTACTATTTTATTAAAAAATCTGGTTATATTATTCGAATTCCTGTTAACAACTGGACTGCAAGCCTTTATCGAATGAAATTTCATAACAAATTATCAGTAAAATATGAACATGTTTTGAGGATCTTGGAACACGTGTTCATAAATATTCTAATATTATTATTGCATTTCGTCATTGTATTTATCAGGAAAAGCGCAGCTGCGTGAAAACGTGTGTGCATTAAAGAATGCTATTCGTTTGTCAAGATTGGTGAATCGATCTAACGGACCGCCCGTTTCTGCTTAGTGTAGGGTTTTTTTTTAATATTCTTTAGTTATCAGATTTGAATAACCAGGTACTTCCCAACCCTTCTCTTCTTCTGTTCCATATATCGGGATGCCATCGTCCTATTTGCTTAGGACAAGTTGGAACTCTTAAGCGAAAGTAGCAATAAAGAATAATAAAGTGTAATGGTAGGCACACTCTAAGAAATCGATTCTCCCGAGCACTGACCGACTTGAGTTGAGCATAGTTCAATCCCGAGCACTCGATTTAATCGAGCTTTGAGACCCCAGATTAACAAATCCCTCCTTTCGGTCCCCTTTCAACCCGCCCCATGAAGTCGCCCGATCGGGTAATGATGTAGTTCCCGTTGCTCTAGTATATACTACCACCGTGTATAAGGATAAGTGCTCCCACAATCTAATAAAAAAAATTGTAAGTTTATATATTTTTTTTTTAAAGTAAGACGAACATTTCCTAGTTAGGAATAACCTGACAATATTTAAAAAAAATACCCTACTAACTACTGTTGACTGTTATTTATATGATTTTCTTCTGATAGTGTTTTTTCTAGTGCTCTCCCTTTAATCAAATGTGGGCTACAACAAAAGATAATATTAAAGCAATTTTTCTCTAAATATCACTGAATATTTGATAGCCACGGGTTTTAAATTCCTTCGTGCGCAAGTAAATTTTATTAAATTATTTTTCGTTTCACGATTAATTCATTTATAATAATATAAACTTATAAAAACATTGTTACTAATAAACGCATTTTAATATTTACACACCTAATAAACAACTATTTATTTTAACGTAAAGGGTATTTATCAGTTGTGTGGAAGATGCCCTGGTGTAAGACCATCTTTCAGAATTGAAATATTGCTTAAATGGCTTTTGCTATGTTTAGTGACTAGATATGAATGGCCAGATACTCGCATCCTTTTCTTACCCATCCATTCCCCTCCCCATATCTTTAAGCCTCACAAAATACCCCAATTTGGAATTGCAGTAGCCTCGCTGTTTCCCGATTAGTAGAGGAGAATTGCATTATTATGTGGTATTATTGAAGTTTCATTTATTTTTCACAATCAATTCTTCTCCTTGATTATTTTAACATTACTTATCCAAGTAAAATTTAATAAGTGAATGCGAAAGTTTATTCAAATTGAATTTACGAAATAAAAACACAACAGGTCTTGTTTATTGTTTTCTCTATTTTGCATGAAAAGCGAAATAACTATAGCACTCCAGAAAAATACCATTTCCTGCCATAGAATAAAACTTTTTAAATTACATTCCGAAACAAAGTAAAAGTCAACTCATTCAACTACAAAATAAAACCCATTCCATGAAATGAGTTTTTTTGGCTTTAAGGCTTGGAGGGTTTAAGTAACCACTCCGCGCTGAAGGGTGCTAGAGCTTTTTATGCTATAATTGCACTGGAAGCTTAAAGCTTAATTCTCCAACTACATAAATAAAGAAATAAATCTAACCAACCGTTTGGTATATCCACGAAATAAATCATTTATTTATCATACACCTTTTTTACTTGTATTGTGAAAACATTAGACTGTGACTGCCATCTAGCGGTGAAAATTCGAAAGTAAAAACTTCTTCCGGGTCGCTGGTTGATTGGCGTGGGAGTTGACAAGTTGTTTGCAGTGATTTATTTTTAGATTTCCTCAAAACTTGCTTGCATTTTATTGACCAATGTACTATAAGAAGACAGAAGGCGCACTGTAAATAAAATATTGAAAGAAAATGCTGTCGCGACTAGTTGTGTATTAAGTTTGAAGGTGAAGAATGTTTTTCACGAGATGCGGAGTATATAATATAAAATACAACTATAAACAGGATAGTTTTAGTGTTTTCAGGATAAAGTTTGCCTTCACAATTTAGAAAAATAACTCCTTATTTACGTTTGTTTGCGGCCAGTACATACGTAATATGACATGAATAAATAGTTTTGTACATTAAGTGAGAATTTTTTTTGTAGTGTATTTGGGGAAACAGGTTTACAACTTTATACAAAAAAAAATAACATTTTACATGGTGCATTAACTAATGAAGTTTCCACATAAAATTCATGTTACATAGAAACAAAACTCAAATTAACAGAAAAACATAAAACACCTTAATGAAAATAACTGCGATATCTTAGATATCTTACACACAGCAAGGGGAGAGGGTACGTAATTAAAATTTTTATTTAATTTTCTCCATTATGCATTTAGTAAACTGAACTAAGGACAAATGGAAAATATTGGCGTCTGAAAATATACAGGGTTTTCCATTAAGAGGTGTTATTTTGATATTCAATTGTAAAAGATCGATGGTTTTGTTGCTTGTGTGGCACGTAGCGCCGTTTGTTGAAATTAAACGTTGTCCAGATCAATACCATCTAATTCCGGCCATAAAAAAACCTTAATCATCTCTCGATAGTGCAATCCATTCACCGTAACTGTTGCTCCAGCCTCATTTTCGAAAAAGTAAGGTCCAACTCTGCTGGACCATAAACCGCATCAAACAGTCACACGTTGAGGATAGAGAGGCTTTTCAACAATAACTCTTGGGTTTTCCGAGCCCCAGATGTGACAATTTTGCTTGTTGACGAAGCCACCTAGGTGGAAATTGGCCTCATCACTTAAGATGATTTGCATTTGATTCACTCAAGTGAATTTTAATAATTTCAATGCGTTTTTGAAGCATGTATTGTTCCATTTATATTAATGGCGTAGTTTCTACTTGTCAAATGTTAAAAAAAGACAGCTTCCAAAGTAACATCTACCGAAATAGCGGGCTATTCAAAATAACACCTCTTATTGGAAAACCCTGTATTATTGTATTTTGTGCATGTCCTTCATAAAAATGAATGTTGTGTGTAGTTAGTTTCTGAATGTGGGATGTGAAATAGATTTTTGACCGTGTGTTTCGAAATGGCATACATCTTCAATATTCTATCGGCGATTCAATTCAATGTTGTATTTGTATGCCTTTCTTGAAAGAATTGAGTTTTTACCGACAAAACTATTTATTCATATTCATATTGCGTAAACAAATAATTCGTCTTAATATTTTTACGCATAACGCAAGCATTGTATTTTAATAAAATAATTAAAATTGCGCCATCTATGAAAGTATACAATTAAAACGAACGTTACGTTTAACAATTATTTAAAAAAAAATTAAATTCAATTCGGTTTGCAGAACGACGATACATTATGATTGGAATAAATCTATAACTATCCAGTTTTATATAATTTAGTTCCATAAATTAGTTGACCTATTTTCAGAGGCCAGTAATTAATAATACCGTAAAATTGACCCCGCGATAATACGTTTGTTGTGTTTGTGGAAAATTAAAACATACCTCTCGCCTCGTGGTTGGGGGTTGTAAATACCGCCCCCTGTCGGATTGTGGGATTGTTCGCATGTTCCGCGTTGTTCGAAGAGGTTCGGAACGGTTCCGTTCCGTTAGGCCGGCGGAAGTGATTTGGTATGGGGGCAAGGTCAGGCGTGCCAAGGGCGCGGGTTTCGAACAGTCTCAGCGGAACTGTTGCAAAGTGGAGTAAGCCACTGGCTGTCTCACCATGGCGAGGTAGCGAACTTTAAAATTGTTTAAAGAATACAGGTAGGCACTCAAGACTCACACTTTGTAGTTTCTAGTTTATTATCTAGTTTTATATTTTTTATATTCCCAGAACCAATTATGAAAAACTTTACATACCATTGATTTGGTTGAAAGACGTGGCTACAATTAGAAAAAAGAGTACGGCTTTTTTATCACTATTCTGTTAAAATATGCTGTACGATAATTTCCTGATAAAATATTAGTTATTCAGAACTTATCTAAACATGTGTTCAACGCAGTTGGCTTTGTCCGGACCATATACCTAAATAAATATACGTACGAGATGCGAAATTATTATTATTTTTAAGAACACCTGTTCCGACTTCCTCATAACAAATTCGTGCTGTACTGTTATTTTGTAATGAAATTTGTCAATTCATTCGTTATAGGCATCCAAACGGGTTTTACAGGAAAACAAATAATTTGACCAAATTTTTAATTACACCTCTTCCATAGGTCACCCCAACTGGTTTGTTGAGAATTGTTTTAATATTTTATTGTGAGATCCAAACACAGTATTCAGTTCTGTTTTTTAGGATGGAAAATTGTACAGTATCGAAGATAATAAGCCATCAAAATGGCACGGCTGGCAGCCGGAAGGGGCGGATGGGCAACTTCGATCTAACTACCTTTTCAGTACAAATTTAGCTTACTGGAGTAGTCAAGGTTTTTATCACAAATCTTATGGTGACTTACTTAACTCGTGGTGTCAAAAACACTGCATTCAGAAACTTTGCTTGAAATGGATTTTGTCATGTTTGGTGACCGAATTTGAATAGTTATGTACTTTCCCACCTTACTCTTCCCTATCTCCTTCCCTTCCCTCACTACCTCACAACACACTCTGAAATTGGAGATGCCATAGTATAGTATAGCATAGCATAGTAGTCACTCCAGACTCCAGAAGAACAGTTTCGACTCTTTTGTGAGTACAAGTGTTTCATAAATGAGATATACTCTGATATCATCTTCTTCCTCTTTTCCTATTCGAGTCGGGTGCATCGCTTCGATAGGGCATCTCAAAGCTCCCGGGGCTTCTTTATGTGCCACTGGGTATTTCAAGCAGTAGCTGCTATCCCTAATTTTGCGTTTTTCACTTTAATATTAAGAATGCTAATTATGAAGATCCAGCAATCTTCTTTCACGTTTCTACTAATTATAAAGATAGTCATACTCAAGATACAACCGTCATACTAATTAAATTCGTATGCGCTGGTTCAACATTGGTATGGTAAAGCCGGCATTTTTAACCAATCAAACTCCCTGGGGGCCTACTCTGTATCTTTCGGGTTAACAAACCAGTAAATACGTGGTTTAACCATTCCTTACCCCTGCTGTCAAGTGAACATCGTCTCTAATAACTAAAATATCTCTAAAAATATACTTCAGAGTAATACTAAATAATAACAATGTATAAGTATTTACTAAGTGGATAGCACAGGAGCACTGCGTGAGCTTTGTGACGTGGCTAAACCGGCGGCAAGAACGTTTTGAAAGAGACTTAAGCCCCCTGGTAAATAAGTAAAGCGTTTCACTGTTACGCACAGCGTTATATTTACACTGCGATTATAAGTAAGGGGGTGAAAGTGTATACACTTATTTTTATTTCATTTTATTTATTTGTTTTAACTTTTACATACATAGATATAGGTACAGAATAGTTATGGTAATCTTATAATATTAATAACAATAACATCGTAACTAACTGATACAGTTGACATGATTTTTTTATATTTCACATAATAAATGCATGTAAATTTGCTTTTTAAAGGAAGCAATGTTATTAAAATTATGTATGTCAACGGAGCAAGTTTCACTCTCCACATTATGCATCAGTAACTGTACATAAAATAAGTGCGAGAAGTGATAATAATATAATATATAATCACGAGTTCGGGACTGTCTAATGATTTTAAGTAATAATAAAATATTGTTTATTCTTATATTACGTCAGCAAACTTTCTCCACTATTTATATATAGATTTTTTTTCATTGTTCTACTAATTACAGATATAATCAAGATACCCGCAAACATGTAGCCCTTTGTATCGCAACTCATAATGCTAATTAGGAATAGACTCTGCATACCTGCTGTGTACTAATTATGTAAGTAATAGCTAATTATGTCTGCACTTCGTAGGCTACACTGTTAACGTGAACCATTATGGACTAATTAGGTATATTACCCTAGAGCCAAAACTGGTATCATTATTTTAGACAAAAAATTATAAATCCTGTACAAAATTAAATTATGTGTCTTTTTCAGTTCAGTTTAACGTTTATTTAAGAAAATTGCAAATTCAGAAGATAGAATTACTTAAAAGATTTTTTTTTAAAACGGTCGAGTGTCTTTCATGTATGGTTTTACGAAGCTCTATAATCCCATTCGAAATATTGGGAGTGCGTTTCGACTATGGCACCATGGTAAAAAAAATATGATCATTATATTTTCGCAGTACTAACCGTTTAAAAACATGTAATTCATAAGTTTTTTGAACTTGTCAATTTATTTTCATAACTATAAATGATCGTTCAAATCTACACGTGCTAATGCTACGTATAACAGGACAAAATGTCCTCGAGCCGAGCCGTGAATTGTGCGAAATGAACAAAGGAAAAAAAAGGCTCGAAGAAATGCTAACCTGTTTATACGCACCATAATGCCTTACTCTGATTGTGGTTTGTCAAAATGACAAATGCTATTGTAGTGTTTTGAATATTTTTTTCATTAAATTAATTTAATTCTGTAAGTATCTCCGGGGGTGTGCAGCCCACAAAGGCCGAAAAGCTATGTCTACCTCTCTTTGTGCCCAGATTTCTGAACGAAAAAATCCTGTAATTTCAGGTGTCATGTTCGTTCTACCTGAACAAATTATTGCAATCGTCCTTGAGCGCATTAACCTTCCTACATTATGACATGATGAATAATTGTGATCTATAAGAATCTAACGCCTACAGGCTACCCTTGGCCAATTTGGGAGGTGGGTTTAAGTACCGCCGCACGGGGAACCTTTTATTGGACAACCAACACCTCTGCCATAGGTCACCCCAAGTGGTTCGCCACGTTTGGTGATTTAGCAGGGGTGCCCGGGATCATCTGGTGAGGTGTATTCAGGATGCGCCTGCCCTCCAGGTGCGTAGCGTGCCAGATCGGGAGAGGCTAGTTTGGGGAGACCCTTTAACCTCTCCAACGGGTATCTCGACCCATTGCCTTGCGCCATAGTGAGAGGGATAAATGCATATTTCCTTCACTCCTGGACTCCCTAGATTCCTACCCAACCCTCAAACACATTACCTTCTCATAAATTACATTCCTTCCTTTCCTTAAAGAAGACCCTACACAGCATCCCAAAATATGAAATTATTTTCCTTAAGGCCTCCTGTGTGGGTTTTAAATAAAAAAATGAGTGCTGCTCGCCTCTGCATCTTTCAAATAAGTTTAATGGACGACATAGAAAAAACATTCCGGAAATATTTTTTTTCTATATCCGAATGTCAAAAAGTGGACATATGTGGTTTATAAATGTCATATGTGTGATTTCTATTTATCGAAATAAGCTTTTATTAAACTCAGAAACACTTTGTTAACAATCAATCAAGAGACTTAGTGATTCGTGATTTTGACTATTAAACCTTTCTATCAGGCAATGCGAGTAGAAAACCGTTATTGATGGCACGAATAAGTTACAAAATTCATATAGCATATTCTCGGAAATTCTGTAGATACACTAGCGTGACTAGCCTATATCCTGATATACTTCCTGTCTTCGATAGTGCAGGTGAAACAATTCGGTAGATCAGGCACTTGATCCAAAAGTGGCTATTAGCAAAGGCTTTGATAAATTTGAAAAAAAAAAGATTTTACACGCGATCAAGTGCCTGAAATGCCGCTTATAAATAATAAGCGATATAATCAAGGGAGTTTTCTTACAATTTAATGCGTTCTAAGCAAGTCGAACATGATCTATATTTTATTCAACGATTTCGCAAGCATTTCCACAAAACATTGCTATAGGCAAAAAACGGATTTATTTGAATCAATTATTTGCAATATTCGTGTAAATCATGAAGGTGTAAATCTGATGAAATCGTATATTTTTCTTAGCTAAAAAACTTTATCCGTATTGAATCCATATTCAGTGAATTCGAAGTGTACCTACAAGGTATGCAAAAATGTACCTGCGTCATCTCGATTTAACAAAAAAATTAGCCAACAGATAAACGTCAGGTTCACACCTACTGCCGATTTTTAAACCACTGGCACAGTAAGCCAAGTGCTTCATCATCGCACAAGCAACAAGCTTAGCATTTTATGATTTTTAGCATGGAATATTTGAATTTTTTCAAAAAAGAATACCCAGACAAATTCTTCTGTTAATTCTTTTCACCCGCCTTCTCTGCTATTTCTTATTCCACACAACTGCAAAAGGTTTGCTCCTCGCTACTTTTTTACAATTAGCGAACCGAATAAATAATGTGTTTTTCTGCAAAACTGGTGGAACCCATTGCGAAAATGTGCTTATTTTTCACAACACAACAAACGTTTAGTTTACGAATCCGCGAAGCTGTGCTTTATTTCCCAAGTGCACAATAAAACGGCACTTTGTTTTATTTTTATCCCAATGTAAAAAAATATTTTGTACTTTATACGAATAATATGTTGTTATTTACATGTATGTTGATGTTCTTTGTAAAATTCTAAAGTTTTTTTTTTGGCTTTCATGTTCAGGGGTGTTTTGGCTATCTAACGAGAGTCATACAGTTTTATAAAAGTAAATTTAGATAAAATAAATATGTTGTGAAAAGATATGAAAAATTGATGCAGAAGAGAATTCGAATGCTGAAGCGGCTGCATTTTACATAATATTTTTTTTTACAATTTTTTTTTTTGTTTAAATTAGCTCCACACAGGAGGCCCTAAAGAAAAAAATCCTCAGGGCCTCCTGTGTCATCTTTGGGCACGATGTGTGGAGAGTATTTTCAGGAGTTCTGGGAAGGAAAAAGGTATGAGGGGTGTGTAGGAATCTGGGAGTCAATGTATCCAGGAGTGACGGACTATGAGAGTCCATCCCTCACACTACGGTGCAAGGCGACGGGTTGAGAGAGTCGAGCTGGAGAGGTCAAAATGTCTCCCTCAACCAGTCTTTCCCGATCCGCCCCGCCACGTAGTCGGTAGGCAAATGCATCCGCCGGCAAGATCTAGATAAACCTAACCCCATGTAACCGGCACAAGAGCGATTTTATTTATTTTTTATTGTTCTTTAAAGATTTTTCTGTTAAACTACAATTAAGCAGTTTGTCAACAGGATGTAAATGTTCAATTACAATGTGAAAGTGTATGCATAATATTATTACTAATTATAAATATACATAATATTGTTGCCACGTATAAGATGTTCAGAATATTTATGTTTTGCACAAATAATCTAAAATAACACGATATCTACATTCTAATAAATAACAACTATCGATTGATAGTGATGATGATTATAAGTTATTTCTACTTATGAGCCATGCTTTCAGCATATATCTGAATCTATTTGGGAATTTACTATGTTTTATGTTTATGTTGTTTATGTTACTTGGTTTCACCTCTTCCTCGCACTCCATAAATGCTGGCGTCCCACAGGGATCGGTTCTGTCTCCGACTTTGTTTTTGTTGCACATCAATGACCTTTTGACATGTGCACCGATTCATTGTTACGCGGATGACAGTACAGTTCATGATAGCTTTTTGTTTGATAAGCCCCCAAAGGGCACACAAACTCCAACGGCTCGGAGGGCTTTGAAGCAGAGAATGGACGGTTATCTCGAGAGTATTTCCTCCTGGGGTAAAAATAATCTCGTCGAATTTAATGTTTCAAAGACCCAATCCTGTCTGATTACGTCTAAAAGGGATCCAAATGATAATCTAGTCTCCTTCAACGGAAGCAATCTTCCGAACAGGCCTTCCATTGATATGCTTGGTGTAACTATAAGTGACCAGCTCAGGTACGGGGGCTCCATCGAAGCCAGAGTAAAGTTGGCCTCTCAGAAGCTGGGCGTACTGTACAGGGCCCGCAGATACTTTAATAGTACACAACTGCTCACCCTGTACAAATCGCAAGTGCGCCCTACGGTCGAATTTGGCAGCCATCTCTGGTCTGGAGCCCCTAAATACCTGAAAAAAACCCTTGACTCTGTGCAGAAACGGGCGGTCCGTTTGATAGATTCCCCAATCTTAACAAACGGACTGCAATCTTTAGAGCACAGGCGTCAGGTAGGTATGCTGTCCTTGTTCTATCGGTATTACAATGGAAGATGCTCTGAGGAACTAGCGTCATTGATCCCTTCGGCACCGGTGCGTAGTCGGGATACACGCCAAACGCGCGCC